>NW_027315124.1:0-69981 GCF_023375885.2 Dermacentor andersoni | reverse complement strand
TTTTGCAGAACGCGCACGTGGATTTCTACCAAAGGACGTGCTAAGCATGCCGATGCTGCTCTTTTTAGCACCCGCGCACGCATTTGTGCGAAAACGCGTTTTAAGCATGCACATGCATCTTTTGGTAGACGCGGATGAAGTTTTCTGCAAAACCACAAGATGTGCATGCATGTGGTGCTTTTTGCAGAACGCGCACGTGGATTTCTACGAAACGACGTGCTAAGCATGCCGATGCTGCTCTTTTTTAGCACCCGCGCACGCATTTGTGCGAAAACGCGTTTTAAGCATGCACATGCATCTTTTGGTAGACGCGGATGAAGTTTTCTGCAAAACCACAAGATGTGCATGCAAATGGTGCTTTTTGCAGAACGCGCACGTGGATTTCTACCAAACGACGTGCTAAGCATGCCGATGCTGCTCTTTTTAGCACCCGCGCACGCATTTGTGCGAAAACGCGTTTTAAGCATGCACATGCATCTTTTGGTAGACGCGGATGAAGTTTTCTGCAAAACCACAAGATGTGCATGCAAATGGTGCTTTTTGCAGAACGCGCACGTGGATTTCTACCAAACGACGTGCTAAGCTTGCCGATGCTGCTCTTTTTAGCACCCGCGCACGGGATTTGTGCGAAAACGCGTTTTAAGCATGCACATGCATCTTTTGGCAGACGCGGATGAAGTTTTCTGCAAAACCACAAGATGTGCATGCAAATGGTGCTTTTGGCAGAACGCGCACGTGGATTTCTACCAAACGACGTGCTAAGCATGCCGATGCTGCTCTTTTTAGCACCCGCGCACGCATTTGTGCGAAAAACGCGTTTTAAGCATGCACATGCATCTTTTGGTAGACGCGGATGAAGTTTTCTGCAAAACCACAAGATGTGCATGCAAATGGTGGTTTTTGCAGAACGCGCACGTGGATTTTCTACCAAACGACGTGCTAAGCATGCCGATGCTGCTCTTTTTAGCACCCGCGCACGGATTTGTGCGAAAACGCGTTTTAAGCATGCACATGCATCTTTTGGTAGACGCGGATGAGGTTTTCTGCAAAAGCACAAGATGTGCATGCAAATGGTGCTTTTGGCAGAACGCGCACGTGGATTTCTACCAAAACGACGTGCTAAGCATGCCGATGCTGCTCTTTTTAGCACCCGCGCACGCATTTGTGCGAAAACGCGTTTTAAGCATGCACATGCATCTTTTGGTAGACGCGGGATGAAGTTTTCTGAAACAGCACAAGATGTGCATGCAAATGGTGCTTTTTGCAGAACGCGCACGTGGATTTCTACCAAACGACGTGCTAAGCATGCCGATGCTGCTCTTTTTAGCACCCGCGCACGGATTTGTGCGAAAACGCGTTTTAAGCATGCACATGCATCTTTTGGTAGACGCGTATGAAGTTTTCTGCAAAACCACAAGATGTGCATGCAAATGGTGCTTTTTGCAGAACGCGCACGTGGATTTCTACCAAACGACGTGCTAAGCATGCCGATGCTGCTCTTTTTAGCACCCGCGCACGCATTTGTGCGAAAACGCGTTTTAAGCATGCACATGCATCTTTTGGTAGACGCGGATGAAGTTTTCTGCAAAACCACAAGATGTGCATGCAAATGGTGCTTTTTGCAGAACGCGCACGTGGATTTCTACCAAACGACGTGCTAAGCATGCCGATGCTGCTATTTTTAGCACCCGCGCACGCATTTGTGCGAAAACGCGTTTTAAGCATGCACATGCATCTTTTGGTAGACGCGGATGAAGTTTTCATGCAAAACCACAAGATGTGCATACAAATGGTGCTTTTGGCAGAACGCGCACGTGGATTTCTACCAAACGACGTGCTATAGCATGCGATGCTGCTCTTTTTAGCACCCGCGCAACGCATTTGTGCGAAAACGCGTTTTAAGCATGCACATGCATCTTTTGGTAGACGCGGATGAAGTTTTCTGCAGAACCACAAGATGTGCATGCAAATGGTGCTTTTTGCAGAACGCGCACGTGGATTTCTACCAAACGACGTGCTAAGAATGCCGATGCTGCTCTTTTTAGCACCCGCGCACGATTTGTGCGAAAACGCGTTTAAGCATGCACATGCATCTTTTGGTAGACGCGGATGAAGTTTCTGCAAAACCACAAGATGTGCATGCAAATGGTGCTTTTTGCAGAACGCGCACGTGGATTTCTACCAAACGACGTGCTAAGCTTGCCGATGCTGCTCTTTTTAGCACCCGCGCACGGATTTGTGCGAAAACGCGTTTTAAGCATGCACATGCATCTTTTGTGCGCAGACGCGGATGAAGTTTTCTGCAAAACCACAAGATGTGCATGCAAATGGTGCTTTTGGCAGAACGCGCACGTGGATTTCTACCAAACGACGTGCTAAGCATGCCGATGCTGCTCTTTTTAGCACCCGCGCACGCAATTTGTGCGAAAACGCGTTTTAAGCATGCACATGCATCTTTTGGTAGACGCGGATGAAGTTTTCTGCAAAACCACAAGATGTGCATGCAAATGGTGGTTTTTGCAGAACGCGCACGTGGATTTCTACCAAACGACGTGCTAAGCATGCCGATGCTGCTCTTTTTAGCACCCGCGCACGGATTTGTGCGAAAACGCGTTTTAAGCATGCACATGCATCTTTTTGGTAGACGCGGATGAGGTTTTCTGCAAAAGCACAAGATGTGCATGCAAATGGTGCTTTTGGCAGAACGCGCACGTGGATTTCTACCAAACGACGTGCTAAGCATGCCGATGCTGCTATTTTTAGCACCCGCGCACGCATTTGTGCGAAAACGCGTTTTTAAGCATGCACATGCATCTTTTGGTAGACGCGGATGAAGTTTTCTGCAAAACCACAAGATGTGCATACAAATGGTGCTTTTGGCAGAACGCGCACGTGGATTTCTACCAACGACGTGCTAAGCATGCCGATGCTGCTCTTTTTAGCACCCCGCGCACGCATTTGTGCGAAAACGCGTTTTAAGCATGCACATGCATCTTTTGGTAGACGCGGATGAAGTTTTCTGCAGAAACCACAAGATGTGCATGCAAATGGTGCTTTTTGCAGAACGCGCACGTGGATTTCTACCAAACGACGTGCTAAGAATGCCGATGCTGCTCTTTTTAGCACCCGCGCACGGATTTGTGCGAAAACGCGTTTTAAGCATGCACATGCATCTTTTGGTAGACGCGGATGAAGTTGTTCTGCAAAACCACAAGATGTGCATGCAAATGGTGCTTTTTGCAGAACGCGCACGTGGATTTCTACCAAACGACGTGCTAAGCATGCCGATGCTGCTCCTTTTAGCACCCGCACACGGATTTGTGCGAAAACGCGTTTTAAGCATGCACATGCACCTTTTGGTAGACGCGGATGAAGTTTTCTGCAAAACCACAAGATGTGCATGCAAATGGTGCTTTTGGCAGAACGCGCACGTGGATTTCTACCAAACGACGTGCTAAGCATGCCGATGCTGCTCTTTTTAGCACCCGCGCACGCATTTGTGCGAAAACGCGTTTTAAGCATGCACATGCATCTTTTTGGTAGACGCGGATAAAGTTTTCTGCAAAACCACAAGATGTGCATGCAAATGGTGCTTTTTGCAGAACGCGCACGTGGATTTCTACCAAACGACGTGCTAAGCATGCCGATGCTGCTCTTTTTAGCACCCGCGCACGGATTTGTGCGAAAACGCGTTTTAAGCATGCACATGCATCTTTTGTAGACGCGGATGAAGTTTTCTGCAAAACCACAAGATGTGCATGCAAATGGTGCTTTTGGCAGAACGCGCACGTGGATTTCTACCAAACGACGTGCTAAGCATGCCGATGCTGCTCTTTTTAGCACCCGCGCACGCATTTGTGCGAAAACGCGTTTTAAGCATGCACATGCATCTTTTGGTAGACACGGATGAAGTTTTCTGCAAAACCACAAGATGTGCAGGCAAATGGTGCTTTTGGCAGAACGCGGCACGTGGATTTCTACCAAACGACGTGCTAAGCATGCCGATGCTGCTCTTTTTAGCACCGCGCCACACATTTGTGCGAAAACGCGTTTTAAGCATGCACATGCATCTTTTGGTAGACGCGGATGAAGTTTTCTGCAAAACCACAAGATGTGCATGCAAATGGTGCTTTTTGCAGAAGACGCGCACGTGGATTTCTACCAAACGACGTGCTAAGCATGCCGATGCTGCTCATTTTAGCACCCGCGCACGGGATTTGTGCGAAAACGCGTTTTAAGCATGCACATGCATCTTTTGGTAGACGCGTATGAAGTTTTCTGCAAAACCACAAGATGTGCATGCAAATGGTGCTTTTTTGCAGAACGCGCACGTGGATTTCTACCAAACGACGTGCTAAAGCATGCCGATGCTGCTCTTTTTAGCACCCGCGCACCGCCATTTGTGCGAAAACGCGTTTTAGGCATGCACATGCATCTTTTGGTAGACGCGGATGAAGTTTTCTGCAAAACCACAAGATGTGCATGCAAATGGTGCTTTTTGCAGAACGCGCACGTGGATTTCTACCAAACGACGTGGTAAGCATGCCGATGCTGCTCTTTTTAGCACCCGCGCACGGATTTGTGCGAAAACGCGTTTTAAGCATGCACATGCATCTTTTGGTAGACCGCGGATGAAGTTTCTGCAAAACCCACAAGATGTGCATGCAAATGGTGCTTTTGGCAGAACGCGCACGTGGATTTCTACCAAACGACGTGCTAAGCATGCCGATGCTGCTCTTTTTAGCACCCGCGCACGCATTTGTGCGAAAACGCGTTTTTAAGCATGCCACATGCATCTTTTGGTAGACGCGGATGAAGTTTTCTGCAAAACCACAAGATGTGCATGCAAATGGTGCTTTTTTGCAGAACGCGCACGTGGATTTTCTACCAAACAACGTGCTAAGCATGCCGATGCTGCTCTTTTTAGCACCCGCGCACGCATTTGTGCGAAAACGCGTTTTAAGCATGCACATGCATCTTTTGGTAGACGCGGATGAAGTTTACTGCAAAACCACAAGATGTGCATGCAAATGGTGCTTTTTGCAGAACGCGCACGTGGATTTCTACCAAACGACGTGCTAAGCTTGCCGATGCTGCTCTTTTTAGCACCCCGCGCACGGATTTGTGCGAAAACGCGTTTTAAGCATGCACATGCATCTTTTGGTAGACGCGGATGAAGTTTTCTGCAAACCACAAGATGTGCATGCAAATGGTGCTTTTGGCAGAACGCGCACGTGGATTTCTACCAAACGACGTGCTAAGCATGCCGATGCTGCTCTTTTTAGCACCCGCGCACGCATTTGTGCGAAAACGCGTTTTAAGCATGCCCATGCATCTTTTGGTAGGACGCGATGAAGTTTTCTGCAAAACCACAAGACGTGCATGCAAATGGTGCTTTTTGCAGAACGCGCACGTGGATTTCTACCAAACGACGTGCTAAGCAGTGCCGATGCTGCTCTTTTTAGCACCCGCGCACGGATTTGTGCGAAAACGCGTTTAAGCATGCACATGCATCTTTTGGTTGACGCGGATGAAGTTTTCTGCAAAACCACAAGATGTGCATGCAAATGGTGCTTTTGGCAGAACGCGCACGTGGATTTCTACCAAATGACGTGCTAAGCATGCCGATGCTGCTCTTTTTAGCACCCGCGCGCACGCATTTGTGCGAAAACGCGTTTTAAGCATGCACATGCATCTTTTGGTAGACGCGGATGAAGTTTTCTGCAAAACCACAAGATGTGCATGCAAATGGTGCTTTTTGCAGGAACGCGCACGTGGATTTCTACGAACGACGTGCTAAGCATGCCGATGCTGCTATTTTTAGCACCCGCGCACGCATTTGTGCGAAAACGCGTTTTAAGCATGCACATGCATCTTTTGGTACGACGCGGATGAAGTTTTCTGCCAAAACCACAAAATGTGCATGCAAATGGTGCTTTTTGGAGAACGCGCACGTGGATTTCTACCAAACGACGTGCTAAGGTTGCCGATGCTGCTCTTTTTAGCACCCGCGCACGGATTTGTGCGAAAACGCGTTTTAAGCATGCACATGCATCTTTGGTAGACGCGGATGAGGTTTTCTTGCAAAAGCACAAGATGTGCATGCAAATGGTGCTTTTTGCAGAACGCGCACGTGGATTTTCTACGATAACGACGTGCTAAGCATGCCGATGCTGCTATTTTTAGCACCCCGCGCACGCAATTTGTGCGAAAACGCGTTTTTAAGCATGCACATGCATCTTTTGGTAGACGCGGATGAAGTTTTCTGCAAAACCACAAGATGTGCATGCAAATGGTGCTTTTTGCAGAACGCGCACGTGGATTTCTACCAAACGGACGTGCTAAGGTTGCCGATGCTGCTCTTTTTAGCACCCGCGCACGGATTTGTGCGAAAACGCGTTTTAAGCATGCACATGCATCTTTTGGTAGACGCGGATGAGGTTTTTCTGCAAAAGCACAAGATGTGCATGCAAATGGTGCTTTTGGCAGAACGCGCACGTGGATTTCTACCAAACGACGTGGTAAGCATGCCGATGCTGCTCTTTTTAGCACCCGCGCACGGATTTGTGCGAAAACGCGTTTTAAGCATGCACATGCATCTTTTGGTAGACGCGGATGAGGTTTTCTGCAAAAGCACAAGATGTTGCATGCAAATGGTGCTTTTGGCAGAACGCGCACGTGGATTTCTACCAAACGACGTGCTAAGCATGCCGATGCTGCTCTTTTTAGCACCCGCGCACGGATTTGTGCGAAAACGCGTTTTAAGCATGCACATGCATCTTTTGGTAGACGCGGATGAAGTTTTCTGCAAAACCACAAGATGTGCATGCAAATGGTGCTTTTGGCAGAACGCGCACGTGGATTTCTACCAAACGACGTGCTAAGCATGCCGATGCTGCTCTTTTTAGCACCCGCGCACGCATTTGTGCGAAAACGCGTTTTAAGCATGCACATGCATCTTTTGGTAGACGCGGATGAAGTTTTCTGCAAAACCACAAGATGTGCATGCAAATGGTGCTTTTTGCAGAACGCGCACGTGGATTCTACCAAACGACGTGCTAAGCATGCCGATGCTGCTCTTTTTAGCACCCGCGCACGGATTTGTGCGAAAACGCGTTTTAAGCATGCACATGCATCTTTTGGTAGACGCGGATGAAGTTTTCTGCAAAACCACAAGATGCGCATGCAAATGGTGCTTTTGGCAGAACGCGCACGTGGATTTCTACCAAACGACGTGCTAAGCATGCCGATGCTGCTCTTTTTAGCACCCGCGCACGCATTTGTGCGAAAACGCGTTTTAGGCATGCACATGCATCTTTTGGTAGACGCGGATGAAGTTTTCTGCAAAACCACAAGATGTGCATGCAAATGGTGCTTTTTGCAGAACGCGCACGTGGATTTCTACCAAATGACGTGCTAAGCATGCCGATGCTGCTCTTTTTAGCACCCGCGCACGGATTTGTGCGAAAACGCGTTTTAAGCATGCACATGCATCTTTGGTAGACGCGGATGAAGTTTTCTGCAAAACCACAAGATGTGCATGCAAATGGTGCTTTTGGGCAGAACGCGCACGTGGATTTCTACCAAACGACGTGCTAAGCATGCCGATGCTGCTCTTTTAGCACCCGCGCACGCATTTGTGCGAAACGCGTTTTAAGCATGCACATGCATCTTTTGGTAGACGCGGATGAAGTTTTCTGCAAAACCACAAGATGTGCATGCAAATGGTGCTTTTGGCAGAACGCGCACGTGGATTTCTACCAAATGACGTGCTAAGCATGCCGATGCTGCTCTTTTAGCACCCCGCGCACGGATTTGTGCGAAAAACGCGTTTTAAGCATGCACATGCATCTTTTGGTAGACGCGGCATGAAGTTTTCTGCAAAACCACAAGATGTGCATGCAAATGGTGCTTTTTGCAGAACGCGCACGTGGATTTCTACGAAACGACGTCCTAAGCATGCCGATGCTGCTATTTTTAGCACCCGCGCACGCATTTGTGCGAAAACGCGTTTTAAGCATGCACATGCATCTTTTGGTAGACGCGGATGAAGTTTTTCTGCAAAACCACAAGATGTGCATGCAAATGGTGCTTTTTGCAGAACGCGCACGTGGATTTCTACCAAACGACGTGATAAGCATGCCGATGCTGCTCTTTTTAGCACCCGCGCACGCATTTGTGCGAAAACGCGTTTTAAGCATGCAGATGCATCTTTTGGTAGACGCGGATGAAGTTTGCTGCAAAACCACAAGAATGTGCATGCAAATGGTGTGCTTTTGGCAGAACGCGCACGTGGATTTCTACCAAACGACGTGCTAAGGCATGCCGATGCTGGCTCTTTTTAGCACCCGCGCACGCATTTGTGCGAAAACGCGTTTTAAAGCATGCACATGCATCTTTGGTAGACGCGGATGAAGTTTTCTGCAAAACCACAAGATGTGCATGCAAATGGTGGTTTTTGCAGAACGCGCACGTGGATTTCTACCAAACGACGTGCTAGCATGCCGATGCTGCTCTTTTTAGCACCCGCGCACGGATTTGTGCGAAAACGCGTTTTAAGCATGCACATGCATCTTTTGGTAGACGCGGATGAGGTTTTCTGCAAAAGCACAAGATGTGCATGCAAAATGGTGCTTTTGGCAGAACGCGCACGTGGATTTCTACCAAACGACGTGCTAAGCATGCCGATGCTGCTCTTTTTAGCACCCGCGCACGCATTTGTGCGAAAACGCGTTTTAAGCATGCACTATGCATCTTTTGGTAGACGCGGATGAAGTTTTCGGCAAAAACCACAAGATGTGCATGCAAATGGTGCTTTTTGCAGAACGCGCACGTGGATTTCTACCAAAACGACGTGCTAAGCATGCCGATGCTGCTCTTTTTAGCACCCGCGCACGGATTTGTGCGAAAACGCGTTTAAGCATGCACATGCATCTTTTGGTAGACGCGGATGAAGTTTTCTGCAAAACCACAAGATGGTGCATGCAAATGGAGCTTTTTGCAGAACGCGCACGTGGATTTCTACCAAACGACGTGCTAAGCATGCCGATGCTGCTCTTTTTAGCACCCGCGCACGCATTTGTGCGAAAACGCGTTTTAAGCATGCACATGCATCTTTTGGTAGACGCGGATGAAGTTTTCTGCAAAACCACAAGATGTGCATGCAAATGGTGCTTTTTGCCGAACGCGCACGTGGATTTCTACCAAACGACGTGCTAAGCATGCCGATGCTGCTCTTTTTAGCACCCGCGCACGCATTTGTGCGAAAACGCGTTTTAAGCATGCACATGCATCTTTTGGTAGACGCGGATGAGGTTTTTCTGCAAAAGCACAAGATGTGCATGCAAATGGTGCTTTGGCAGAACGCGCACGTGGATTTCTACCAAACGACGTGCTAAGCATGCCGATGCTGCTCTTTTTAGCACCCGCGCACGGATTTGTGCGAAAACGCGTTTTAAGCATGCCCATGCATCTTTGGTAGACGCGATGAGGTTTTCTGCAAAAGCACAAGATGTGCATGCAAATGGTGCTTTTGGCAAGAACGCGCACGTGGATTTCTACCAAACGACGTGCTAAGCAGGCCGATGCTGCTCTTTTTAGCACCGCGCACGGATTTGTGCGAAAACGCGTTTTAAGCATGCACATGCATCTTTTGGTAGACGCGGATGAAGTTTTCTGCAAAACCACAAGATGTGCATGCAAATGGTGCTTTTTTGCAGAACGCGCACGTGATTTCTACCAAACGACGTGCTAAGCATGGCCGATGCTGCTATTTTTAGCACCCGCGCACGCATTTGTGCGAAAACGCGTTTTAAGCATGCACATGCATCTTTTGGTAGACGCGGATGAAGTTTTCTGCAAAACCACAAGATTGTGCATGCAAATGGTGCTTTTTGCAGAACGCGCACGTGGATTTCTACCAAACGACGTGCTAAGCATGCCGATGCTGCTCTTTTTAGCACCCGCGCACGGATTTGTGCGAAACACGCGTTTTAAGCATGCACATGCATCTTTTGGTAGACGCGGATGAAGTTTTCTGCAAAACCACAAGATGTGCATGCAAATGGTGCTTTTTGCAGAACGCGCTCGTGGATTTCTACAAACGACGTGCTAAGCATGCCGATGCTGCTCTTTTTAGCACCCGCGCACGCATTTGTGCGAAAAACGCGTTTTAAGCATGCACATGCACTTTTGGTAGACGCGATGAAGTTTTCTGCAAAACCACAAGATGTGCATGCAAATGGTGCTTTTTGCAGAACGCGCACGTGGATTTCTACCAAACGACGTGCTAAGCATGCCGATGCTGCTCTTTTTAGCACCCAGCCGCACGGATTTGTGCGAAAACGCGTTTTAAGCATGCACATGCATCTTTTGGTAGACGCGGATGAAGTTTTCTGCAAAACCACAAGATGTGCATGCAAATGGTGCTTTTGGCAGAACGCGCACGTGGATTTCTACCAAACGACGTGCTAAGCATGCCGATGCTGCTCTTTTTAGCACCCGCGCACGCATTTGTGCGAAAACGCGTTTTAAGCATGCACATGCATCTTGTTGGTAGACGCGGATGAAGTTTTCTGCAAAACCACAAGATGTGCATGCAAATGGGTGCTTTTGGCAGAACGCGCACGTGGATTTCTACCAAATGACGTGCTAAGCATGCCGATGCTGCTCTTTTTAGCACCCGCGCACGCATTTGTGCGAAAAACGCGTTTAAGCATGCACATGCATCTTTTGGTAGACGCGGATGAAGTTTTCTGCAAAACCACAAGATGTGCATGCAAATGGTGCTTTTTGCAGAACGCGCACGTGGATTTCTACGAAACGACGTGCTAAGCATGCCGATGCTGCTCTTTTTAGCACCCGCGCACGCATTTGTGCGAAAACGCGTTTTAAGCATGCACATGCATCTTTTGGTAGACGCGCATGAATTTTTCTGCCAAAACCACAAGATGTGCATGCAAATGGTGCTTTTTGCAGAACGCGCACGTGGATGTCTACCAAACGACGTGCTAAGCATGCCGATGCTGCTCTTTTTAGCACCCGCGCACGCATTTGTGCGAAAACGCGTTTTAAGCATGCACATGCATCTTTTGGTAGACGCGGATGAAGTTTTCTGCAAAACCACAAGATGTGCATGCAAATGGTGCTTTTTGCAGAACGCGCACGTGGATTTCTACCAAACGACGTGCTAAGCTTGCCGATGCTGCTCTTTTTAGCACCCGCGCACGCATTTGTGCGAAAACCGCGTTTTAAGCATGCACCATGCATCTTTTGGTAGACGCGGATGAAGTTTTCTGCAAAACCACAAGATGTGCATGCAAATGGTGGTTTTTGCAGAACGCGCACGTGGATTTCTACCAAACGACGTGCTAAGCATGCCGATGCTGCTCTTTTTAGCACCCCGCGCACGGATTTGTGCGAAAACGCGTTTTAAGCATGCACATGCATCTTTTTCTAGACGCGGATGAGGTTTTCTGCAAAAGCACAAGATGTGCATGCAAATGGTGCTTTTGGCAGAACGCGGACGTGGATTTCTACCAAACGACGTGCTAAGCATGCCGATGTTGCTCTTTTTAGCCACCCGCGCACGCATTGTGCGAAAACGCGTTTTAAGCATGCACATGCATCTTTTGGTAGACGCGGATGAAGTTTTCTGAAAAAGCACAAGATGTGCATGCAAATGGTGCTTTTTGGAGAACGCGCACGTGGATTTCTACCAAACGACGTGCTAAGCATGCCGATGCTGCTCTTTTTAGCACCCGCGCACGGATTTGTGCGAAAACGCGTTTAAGCATGCACATGCATCTTTTGGTAGACGCGGATGAAGTTTTCTGCAAAACCACAAGATGTGCATGCAAATGGTGCTTTTTGCAGAACGCGCACGTGGATTTCTACCAAACGACGTGCTAAGCATGCCGATGCTGCTCTTTTTAGCACCCGCGCACGCATTTGTGCGAAAAACGCGTTTTAAGCATGCACATGCATCTTTTGGTAGACGCGGATGAAGTTTTCTGCAAAACCACAAGATGTGCATGCAAATGGTGCTTTTTGCAGAACGGCGCACGTGGATTTCTACCAAACGACGTGCTAAGCATGCCGATGCTGCTATTTTTAGCACCCGCGCACGGCATTTGTGCGAAAACGCGTTTTAAAGCATGCACATGCATCTTTTGGTAGACGCGGATGTAAGTTTTTCTGCAAAACCACAGAGATGTGCATACAAATGGTGCTTTTGGCAGAACGCGCACGTGGATTTCTACCAAACCGACGTGCTAAGCATGCCGATGCTGCTCTTTTTAGCACCCGCGCACGCATTTGTGCGAAAACGCGTTTTAAGCATGCACATGCATCTTTTGGTAGACGCGGATGAAGTTTTCTGCAGAACCACAAGATGTGCATGCAAATGGTGCTTTTTGCAGAACGCGCACGTGGATTTCTACCAAACGACGTGCTAAGCATGCCGATGCTGCTCTTTTTAGCACCCGCGCACGGATTTGTGCGAAAACGCGTTTTAAGCATGCACATGCATCTTTTGGTAGACGCGGATGAAGTTTTCTGCAAAACCACAAGATGTGCATGCAAATGGTGCTTTTTGCAGAACGCGCACGTGGATTTCTACCAAACGACGTGCTAAGCATGCCGATGCTGCTCCTTTTAGCACCCGCGCACGGATTTGTGCGAAAACGCGTTTTAATCTTGCACATGCACCTTTTGGTAGACGCGGATGAAGTTTTCTTCAAAACAACAAGATGTGCATGCAAATGGTGCTTTTGGCAGAACGCGCACGTGGATTTCTACCAAACGACGTGCTAAGCATGCCGATGCTGCTCTTTTTAGCACCCGCGCACGGATTTGTGCGAAAACGCGTTTTAAGCATGCACATGCATCTTTTGGTAGACGCGGATGAAGTTTTCTGCAAAACCACAAGATGTGCATGCAAATGGTGCTTTTTGCAGAACGCGCACGTGGATTTCTACCAAACGACGTGCTAAGCATGCCGATGCTGCTCTTTTTAGCACCCGCGCACGGATTTGTGCGAAAACGCGTTTTAAGCATGCACATGCATCTTTTGGTAGACGCGGTTGAGGTTTTCTGCAAAAGCACAAGATGTGCATGCAAATGGTGCTTTTGGCAGAACGCGCACGTGGATTTCTACCAAACGACGTGCTAAGCATGCCGATGCTGCTCTTTTTAGCACCCGCGCACGGATTTGTGCGAAAACGCGTTTTAAGCATGCACATGCATCTTTTGGTAGACGCGGATGAAGTTTTCTGCAAAACCACAAGATGTGCATGCAAATGGTGCTTTTTGCAGAACGCGCACGTGGATTTCTACCAAACGACGTGCTAAGCATGCCGATGCTGCTATTTTTAGCACCCGCGCACGCATTTGTGCGAAAACGCGTTTTAAGCATGCACATGCATCTTTGGGTAGACGCGGATGAAGTTTTCTGCAAAACCACAAGATGTGCATGCAAATGGTGCTTTTTGCAGAACGCGCACGTGGATTTCTACCAAACAACGTGCTAAGCATGCCGATGCTGCTCTTTTTAGCACCCGCGCACGGATTTGTGCGAAAACGCGTTTTAAGCATGCACATGCATCTTTTGGTAGACGCGGATGAAGTTTTCTGCAAAACCACAAGATGTGCATGCAAATGGTGCTTTTTGCAGAACGCGCTCGTGGATTTCTACCAAACGACGTGCTAAGCATGCCGATGCTGCTGTTTTTAGCACCCGCGCACGCATTTGTGCGAAAACGCGTTTTAAGCATGCACATGCATCTTTTGGTAGACGCGGATGAAGTTTTCTGCAAAACCACAAGATGTGCATGCAAATGGTGCTTTTTGCAGAACGCGCACGTGGATTTCTACCAAACGACGTGCTAAGCATGCCGATGCTGCTCTTTTTAGCACCCGCGCACGGATTTGTGCGAAAACGCGTTTTAAGCATGCACATGCATCTTTTGGTAGACGCGGATGAAGTTTTCTGCAAAACCACAAGATGTGCATGCAAATGGTGCTTTTGGCAGAACGCGCACGTGGATTTCTACCAAACGACGTGCTAAGCATGCCGATGCTGCTCTTTTTAGCACCCGCACACGCATTTGTGCGAAAACGCGTTTTAAGCATGCACATGCATCTTTTGGTAGACGCGGATGAAGTTTTCTGCAAAACCACAAGATGTGCATGCAAATGGTGCTTTTGGCAGAACGCGCACGTGGATTTCTATCAAATGACGTGCTAAGCATGCCGATGCTGCTCTTTTTAGCACCCGCGCACGCATTTGTGCGAAAACGCGTTTTAAGCATGCACATGCATCTTTTGGTAGACGCGGATGAAGTTTTCTGCAAAACCACAAGATGTGCATGCAAATGGTGCTTTTTGCAGAACGCGCACGTGGATTTCTACCAAACGACGTGCTAAGCATGCCGATGCTGCTCTTTTTAGCACCCGCGCACGCATTGGTGCGAAAACGCGTTTTAAGCATGCACATGCATCTTTTGGTAGACGCGCATGAAGTTTTCTGCAAAACCACAAGATGTGCATGCAAATGGTGCTTTTTGCAGAACGCGCACGTGGATGTCTACCAAACGACGTGCTAAGCATGCCGATGCTGCTCTTTTTAGCACCCGCGCACGCATTTGTGCGAAAACGCGTTTTGAGCATGCACATGCATCTTTTGGTAGACGCGGATGAAGTTTTCTGCAAAACCACAAGATGTGCATGCAAATGGTGCTTTTTGCAGAACGCGCACGTGGATTTCTACCAAACGACGTGCTAAGCTTGCCGATGCTGCTCTTTTTAGCACCCGCGCACGGATTTGTGTGAAAACGCGTTTTAAGCATGCACATGCATCTTTTGGTAGACGCGGATGAAGTTTTCTGCAAAACCACAAGATGTGCATGCAAATGGTGCTTTTGGCAGAACGCGCACGTGGATTTCTACCAAACGACGTGCTAAGCATGCCGATGCTGCTCTTTTTAGCACCCGCGCACGCATTTGTGCGAAAACGCGTTTTAAGCATGCACATGCATCTTTTGGTAGACGCGGATGAAGTTTTCTGCAAAACCACAAGATGTGCATGCAAATGGTGCTTTTGGCAGAACGCGCACGTGGATTTCTACCAAACGACGTGCTAAGCATGCCGATGCTGCTCTTTTTAGCACCCGCGCACGCATTTGTGCGAAAACGCGTTTTAAGCATGCACATGCATCTTTTGGTAGACGCGGATGAAGTTTTCTGCAAAACCAGAAGATGTGCATGCAAATGGTGCTTTTGGCAGAACGTGCACGTGGATTTCTACCAAACGACGTGCTAAGCATGCCGATGCTGCTCTTTTTAGCACCCGCGCACGCATTTGTGCGAAAACGCGTTTTAAGCATGCACATGCATCTTTTGGTAGACGCGGATGAAGTTTTCTGCAAAACCACAAGATGTGCATGCAAATGGTGCTTTTTGCAGAACGCGCACGTGGATTTCTACCAAACGACGTGCTAAGCATGCCGATGCTGCTCTTTTTAGCACCCGCGCACGGATTTGTGCGAAAACGCGTTTTAAGCATGCACATGCATCTTTTGGTAGACGCGGATGAAGTTTTCTGCAAAACCACAAGATGTGCATGCAAATGGTGCTTTTGGCAGAACGCGCACGTGGATTTCTACCAAACGACGTGCTAAGCATGCCGATGCTGCTCTTTTTAGCACCCGCGCACGCATTTGTGCGAAAACGCGTTTTAAGCATGCACATGCATCTTTTGGTAGACGCGGATGAAGTTTTCTGCAAAACCACAAGATGTGCATGCAAATGGTGCTTTTGGCAGAACGCGCACGTGGATTTCTACCAAACGACGTGCTAAGCATGCCGATGCTGCTCTTTTTAGCACCCGCGCACGCATTTGTGCGAAAACGCGTTTTAAGCATGCACATGCATCTTTTGGTAGACGCGGATGAAGTTTTCTGCAAAACCACAAGATGTGCATGCAAATGGTGCTTTTGGCAGAACGCGCACGTGGATTTCTACCAAACGACGTGCTAAGCATGCCGATGCTGCTCTTTTTAGCACCCGCGCACACATTTGTGCGAAAACGCGTTTTAAGCATGCACATGCATCTTTTGGTAGACGCGGATGAAGTTTTCTGCAAAACCACAAGATGTGCATGCAAATGCTGCTTTTTGCAGAACGCGCACGTGGATTTCTACCAAACGACGTGCTAAGCATGCCGATGCTGCTCTTTTTAGCACCCGCGCACGGATTTGTGCGAAAACGCGTTTTAAGCATGCACATGCATCTTTTGGTAGACGCGGATGAAGTTTTCTGCAAAACCACAAGATGTGCATGCAAATGGTGCTTTTTGCAGAACGCGCACGTGGATTTCTACCAAACGACGTGCTAAGCATGCCGATGCTGCTCTTTTTAGCACCCGCGCACGGATTTGTGCGAAAACGCGTTTTAAGCATGCACATGCATCTTTTGGTAGACGCGGATGAAGTTTTCTGCAAAACCACAAGATGTGCATGCAAATGGTGCTTTTGGCAGAACGCGCACGTGGATTTCTACCAAACGACGTGCTAAGCATGCCGATGCTGCTCTTTTTAGCACCCGCGCACGCATTTGTGCGAAAACGCGTTTTAAGCATGCACATGCATCTTTTGGTAGACGCGGATGAAGTTTTCTGCAAAACCACAAGATGTGCATGCAAATGGTGCTTTTGGCAGAACGCGCACGTGGATTTCTACCAAACGACGTGCTAAGCATGCCGATGCTGCTCTTTTTAGCACCCGCGCACACATTTGTGCGAAAACGCGTTTTAAGCATGCACATGCATCTTTTGGTAGACGCGGATGAAGTTTTCTGCAAAACCACAAGATGTGCATGCAAATGCTGCTTTTTGCAGAACGCGCACGTGGATTTCTACCAAACGACGTGCTAAGCATGCCGATGCTGCTCTTTTTAGCACCCGCGCACGGATTTGTGCGAAAACGCGTTTTAAGCATGCACATGCATCTTTTGGTAGACGCGGATGAAGTTTTCTGCAAAACCACAAGATGTGCATGCAAATGGTGCTTTTTGCAGAACGCGCACGTGGATTTCTACCAAACGACGTGCTAAGCATGCCGATGCTGCTCTTTTTAGCACCCGCGCACGGATTTGTGCGAAAACGCGTTTTAAGCATGCACATGCATCTTTTGGTAGACGCGGATGAAGTTTTCTGCAAAACCACAAGATGTGCATGCAAATGGTGCTTTTGGCAGAACGCGCACGTGGATTTCTACCAAACGACGTGCTAAGCATGCCGATGCTGCTCTTTTTAGCACCCGCGCACGCATTTGTGCGAAAACGCGTTTTAAGCATGCACATGCATCTTTTGGTAGACGCGGATGAAGTTTTCTGCAAAACCACAAGATGTGCATGCAAATGGTGCTTTTGGCAGAACGCGCACGTGGATTTCTACCAAACGACGTGCTAAGCATGCCGATGCTGCTCTTTTTAGCACCCGCGCACACATTTGTGCGAAAACGCGTTTTAAGCATGCACATGCATCTTTTGGTAGACGCGGATGAAGTTTTCTGCAAAACCACAAGATGTGCATGCAAATGCTGCTTTTTGCAGAACGCGCACGTGGATTTCTACCAAACGACGTGCTAAGCATGCCGATGCTGCTCTTTTTAGCACCCGCGCACGGATTTGTGCGAAAACGCGTTTTAAGCATGCACATGCATCTTTTGGTAGACGCGGATGAAGTTTTCTGCAAAACCACAAGATGTGCATGCAAATGGTGCTTTTTGCAGAACGCGCACGTGGATTTCTACCAAACGACGTGCTAAGCATGCCGATGCTGCTCTTTTTAGCACCCGCGCACGGATTTGTGCGAAAACGCGTTTTAAGCATGCACATGCATCTTTTGGTAGACGCGGATGAAGTTTTCTGCAAAACCACAAGATGTGCATGCAAATGGTGCTTTTGGCAGAACGCGCACGTGGATTTCTACCAAACGACGTGCTAAGCATGCCGATGCTGCTCTTTTTAGCACCCGCGCACGCATTTGTGCGAAAACGCGTTTTAAGCATGCACGTGCATCTTTTGGTAGACGCGGATAAAGTTTTCTGCAAAACCACAAGATGTGCATGCAAATGGTGCTTTTTGCAGAACGCGCACGTGGATTTCTACCAAACGACGTGCTAAGCATGCCGATGCTGCTCTTTTTAGCACCCGCGCACGCATTTGTGCGAAAACGCGTTTTAAGCATGCACATGCATCTTTTGGTAGACGCGGATAAAGTTTTCTGCAAAACCACAAGATGTGCATGCAAATGGTGCTTTTTGCAGAACGCGCACGTGTATTTCTACCAAACGACGTGCTAAGCATGCCGATGCTGCTCCTTTTAGCACCCGCGCACGGATTTGTGCGAAAACGCGTTTTAAGCATGCACATGCATCTTTTGGTAGACGCGGATGAAGTTTTCTGCAAAACCACAAGATGTGCATGCAAATGGTGCTTTTGGCAGAACGCGCACGTGGATTTCTACCAAACGACGTGCTAAGCATGCCGATGCTGCTCCTTTTAGCACCCGCGCACGGATTTGTGCGAAAACGCGTTTTAAGCATGCACATGCATCTTTTGGCAGACGCGGATGAAGTTTTCTGCAAAACCACAAGATGTGCATGCAAATGGTGCTTTTGGCAGAACGCGCACGTGGATTTCTACCAAACGACGTGCTAAGCATGCCGATGCTGCTCTTTTTAGCACCCGCGCACGCATTTGTGCGAAAACGCGTTTTAAGCATGCACATGCATCTTTTGGTAGACGCGGATGAAGTTTTCTGCAAAACCACAAGATGTGCATGCAAATGGTGCTTTTGGCAGAACGCGCACGTGGATTTCTACCAAACGACGTGCTAAGCATGCCGATGCTGCTCTTTTTAGCACCCGCGCACGCATTTGTGCGAAAACGCGTTTTAAGCATGCACATGCATCTTTTGGTAGACGCGGATGAAGTTTTCTGCAAAACCACAAGATGTGCATGCAAATGGTGCTTTTGGCAGAACGCGCACGTGGATTTCTGCCAAACGACGTGCTAAGCATGCCGATGCTGCTCTTTTTAGCACCCGCGCACACATTTGTGCGAAAACGCGTTTTAAGCATGCACATGCATCTTTTGGTAGACGCGGATGAAGTTTTCTGCAAAACCACAAGATGTGCATGCAAATGGTGCTTTTTGCAGAACGCGCACGTGGATTTCTACCAAACGACGTGCTAAGCATGCCGATGCTGCTCTTTTTAGCACCCGCGCACGGATTTGTGCGAAAACGCGTTTTAAGCATGCACATGCATCTTTTGGTAGACGCGGATGAAGTTTTCTGCAAAACCACAAGATGTGCATGCAAATGGTGCTTTTTGCAGAACGCGCACGTGGATTTCTACCAAACGACGTGCTAAGCATGCCGATGCTCCTCTTTTTAGCACCCGCGCACGGATTTGTGCGAAAACGCGTTTTAAGCATGCACATGCATCTTTTGGTAGACGCGGATGAAGTTTTCTGCAAAACCACAAGATGTGCATGCAAATGGTGCTTTTTGCAGAACGCGCACGTGGATTTCTACCAAACGACGTGCTAAGTATGCCGATGCTGCTCTTTTTAGCACCCGCGCACGGATTTGTGCGAAAACGCGTTTTAAGCATGCACATGCATCTTTTGGTAGACGCGGATGAAGTTTTCTGCAAAACCACAAGATGTGCATGCAAATGGTGCTTTTGGCAGAACGCGCACGTGGATTTCTACCAAACGACGTGCTAAGCATGCCGATGCTGCTCTTTTTAGCACCCGCGCACGCATTTGTGCGAAAACGCGTTTTAAGCATGCACATGCATCTTTTGGTAGACGCGGATAAAGTTTTCTGCAAAACCACAAGATGTGCATGCAAATGGTGCTTTTTGCAGAACGCGCACGTGGATTTCTACCAAACGACGTGCTAAGCATGCCGATGCTGCTCTTTTTAGCACCCGCGCACGGATTTGTGCGAAAACGCGTTTTAAGCATGCACATGCATCTTTTGGTAGACGCGGATGAAGTTTTCTGCAAAACCACAAGATGTGCATGCAAATGGTGCTTTTGGCAGAACGCGCACGTGGATTTCTACCAAACGACGTGCTAAGCATGCCGATGCTGCTCTTTTTAGCACCCGCGCACGCATTTGTGCGAAAACGCGTTTTAAGCATGCACATGCATCTTTTGGTAGACGCGGATGAAGTTTTCTGCAAAACCACAAGATGTGCATGCAAATGGTGCTTTTGGCAGAACGCGCACGTGGATTTCTACCAAACGACGTGCTAAGCATGCCGATGCTGCTCTTTTTAGCACCCGCGCACGCATTTGTGCGAAAACGCGTTTTAAGCATGCACATGCATCTTTTGGTAGACGCGGATGAAGTTTTCTGCAAAACCACAAGATGTGCATGCAAATGGTCCTTTTTGCAGAACGCGCACGTGGATTTCTACCAAACGACGTGCTAAGCATGCCGATGCTGCTCTTTTTAGCACCCGCGCACGGATTTGCGCGAAAACGCGTTTTAAGCATGCACATGCATCTTTTGGTAGACGCGGATGAAGTTTTCTGCAAAACCACAAGATGTGCATGCCAATGGTGCTTTTGGCAGAACGCGCACGTGGATTTCTACCAAACGACGTGCTAAGCATGCCGATGCTGCTCTTTTTAGCACCCGCGCACGCATTTGTGCGAAAACGCGTTTTAAGCATGCACATGCATCTTTTGGTAGACGCGGATGAAGTTTTCTGCAAAACCACAAGATGTGCATGCAAATGGTGCTTTTTGCAGAACGCGCACGTGGATTTCTACCAAACGACGTGCTAAGCATGCCGATGCTGCTATTTTTAGCACCCGCGCACGCATTTGTGCGAAAACGCGTTTTAAGCATGCACATGCATCTTTTGGTAGACGCGGATGAAGTTTTCTGCAAAACCACAAGATGTGCATGCAAATGGTGCTTTTTGCAGAACGCGCACGTGGATTTCTACCAAACGACGTGCTAAGCATGCCGATGCTGCTCTTTTTAGCACCCGCGCACGCATTTGTGCGAAAACGCGTTTTAAGCATGCACATGCATCTTTTGGTAGACGCGGATGAAGTTTTCTGCAAAACCACAAGATGTGCATGCAAATGGTGCTTTTTGCAGAACGCGCACGTGGATTTCTACCAAACGACGTGCTAAGCATGCCGATGCTGCTCTTTTTAGCACCCGCGCACGCATTTGTGCGAAAACGCGTTTTAAGCATACACATGCATCTTTTGGTAGACGCGGATGAAGTTTTCTGCAAAACCACAAGATGTGCATGCAAATGGTGCTTTTTGCAGAACGCGCACGTGGATTTCTACCAAACGACGTGCTAAGCATGCCGATGCTGCTCTTTTTAGCACCCGCGCACGCATTTGTGCGAAAACGCGTTTTAAGCATGCACATGCATCTTTTGGTAGACGCGGATGAAGTTTTCTGCAAAACCACAAGATGTGCATGCAAATGGTGCTTTTTGCAGAACGCGCACGTGGATTTCTACCAAACGATGTGCTAAGCTTGCCGATGCTGCTCTTTTTAGCACCCGCGCACGGATTTGTGCGAAAACGCGTTTTGAGCATGCACATGCATATTTGGTAGACGCGGATGAAGTTTTCTGCAAAACCACAAGATGTGCATGCAAATGGTGCTTTTGGCAGAACGCGCACGTGGATTTCTACCAAACGACGTGCTAAGCATGCCGATGCTGCTCTTTTTAGCACCCGCGCACGCATTTGTGCGAAAACGCGTTTTAAGCATGCACATGCATCTTTTGGTAGACGCGGATGAAGTTTTCTGCAAAACCACAAGATGTGCATGCAAATGGTGCTTTTTGCAGAACGCGCACGTGGATTTCTACCAAACGACGTGCTAAGCATGCCGATGCTGCTCTTTTTAGCACCCGCGCACGGATTTGTGCGAAAACGCGTTTTAAGCATGCACATGCATCTTTTGGTAGACGCGGATGAAGTTTTCTGCAAAACCACAAGATGTGCATGCAAATGGTGCTTTTGGCAGAACGCGCACGTAGATTTCTACCAAACGACGTGCTAATCATGCCGATGCTGCACTTTTTAGCACCCGCGCACGCATTTGTGCGAAAACGCGTTTTAAGCATGCACATGCATCTTTTGGTAGACGCGGATGAAGTTTTCTGCAAAACCACAAGATGTGCATGCAAATGGTGCTTTTTGCAGAACGCGCACGTGGATTTCTACCAAACGACGTGCTAAGCATGCCGATGCTGCTATTTTTAGCACCCGCGCACGCATTTGTGCGAAAACGCGTTTTAAGCATGCACATGCATCTTTTGGTAGACGCGGATGAAGTTTTCTGCAAAACCAAAGATGTGCATGCAAATGGTGCTTTTTGCAGAACGCGCACGTGGATTTCTACCAAACGACGTGCTAAGCATGCCGATGCTGCTCTTTTTAGCACCCGCGCACGCATTTGTGCGAAAACGCGTTTTAAGCATGCACATGCATCTTTTGGTAGACGCGGATGAAGTTTTCTGCAAAACCACAAGATGTGCATGCAAATGGTGCTTTTTGCAGAACGCGCTCGTGGATTTCTACCAAACGACGTGCTAAGCATGCCGATGCTGCTCTTTTTAGCACCCGCGCACGGATTTGTGCGAAAACACGTTTTAAGCATGCACATGCATCTTTTGGTAGACGCGGATGAAGTTTTCTGCAAAACCACAAGATGTGCATGCAAATGGTGCTTTTCGCAGAACGCGCACGTGGATTTCTACCAAACGACGTGCTAAGCATGCCGATGCTGCTCTTTTTAGCACCCGCGCACGCATTTGTGCGAAAACGCGTTTTAAGCATGCACATGCATCTTTTGGTAGACGCGGATGAAGTTTTCTGCAAACCACAAGATGTGCATGCAAATGGTGCTTTTGGCAGAACGCGCACGTGGATTTCTACCAAACGACGTGCTAAGCATGCCGATGCTGCTCTTTTTAGCACCCGCGCACGCATTTGTGCGAAAACGCGTTTTAAGCATGCACATGCATCTTTTGGTAGACGCGGATGAAGTTTTCTGCAAAACCACAAGATGTGCATGCAAATGGTGCTTTTTGCAGAACGCGCACGTGGATTTCTACCAAACGACGTGCTAAGCATGCCGATGCTGCTCTTTTTAGCACCCGCGCACGGATTTGTGCGAAAACGCGTTTTAAGCATGCACATGCATCTTTTGGTAGACGCGGATGAAGTTTTCTGCAAAACCACAAGATGTGCATGCAAATGGTGCTTTTGGCAGAACGCGCACGTGGAGTTCTACCAAACGACGTGCTAAGCATGCCGATGCTGCTCTTTTTAGCACCCGCGCACGCATTTGTGCGAAAACGCGTTTTATGCATGCACGTGCATCTTTTGGTAGACGCGGATGAAGTTTTCTGCAAAACCACAAGATGTGCATGCAAATGGTGCTTTTTGCAGAACGCGCACGTGGATTTCTACCAAACGACGTGCTAAGCATGCCGATGCTGCTATTTTTAGCACCCGCGCACGCATTTGTGCGAAAACGCGTTTTAAGCATGCACATGCATCTTTTGGTAGACGCGGATGAAGTTTTCTGCAAAACCACAAGATGTGCATGCAAATGGTGCTTTTTGCAGAACGCGCACGTGGATTTCTACCAAACGACGTGCTAAGCATGCCGATGCTGCTCTTTTTAGCACCCGCGCGCGCATTTGTGCGAAAACGCGTTTTAAGCATGCACATGCATCTTTTGGTAGACGCGGATGAAGTTTTCTGCAAAACCACAAGATGTGCATGCAAATGGTGCTTTTTGCAGAACGCGCACGTGGATTTCTACCAAACGACGTGCTAAGCATGCCGATGCTGCTCTTTTTAGCACCCGCGCACGCATTTGTGCGAAAACGCGTTTTAAGCATGCACATGCATCTTTTGGTAGACGCGGATGAAGTTTTCTGCAAAACCACAAGATGTGCATGCAAATGGTGCTTTTTGCAGAACGCGCACGTGGATTTCTACCAGACAACGTGCTAAGCATGCCGATGCTGCTCTTTTTAGCACCCGTGCACGCATTTGTGCGAAAACGCGTTTTAAGCATGCACATGCATCTTTTGGTAGACGCGGATGAAGTTTTCTGCAAAACCACAAGATGTGCATGCAAATGGTGCTTTTTGCAGAACGCGCACGTGGATTTCTACCAAACGACGTGCTAAGCATGCCGATGCTGTTCTTTTTAGCACCCGCGCACGTATTTGTGCGAAAACGCGTTTTAAGCATGCACATGCATCTTTTGGTAGACGCGGATGAAGTTTTCTGCAAAACCACAAGATGTGCATGCAAATGGTGCTTTTGGCTGAACGCGCACGTGGATGTCTATCAAACGACGTGCTAAGCATGCCGATGCTGCTCTTTTTAGCACCCGCGCACGCATTTGTGCGAAAACGCGTTTTAAGCATGCACATGCATCTTTTGGTAGTGGCGGATGAAGTTTTCTGCAAAACCACAAGATGTGCATGCAAATGGTGCTTTTTGCAGAACGCGCACGTGGATTTCTACCAAACGACGTGCTAAGCATGCCGATGCTGCTCTTTTTAGCACCCGCGCACGGATTTGTGCGAAAACGCGTTTTAAGCATGCACATGCATCTTTTGGTAGACGCGGATGAAGTTTTCTGCAAAACCACAAGATGTGCAGGCAAATGGTGCTTTTTGCAGAACGCGCACCTGGATTTCTACCAAACGACGTGCTAAGCATGCCGATGCTGCTCTTTTTAGCACCCGCGCACGCATTTGTGCGAAAACGCGTTTTAAGCATGCACATGCATCTTTTGGTAGACGCGGATGAAGTTTTCTGCAAAACCACAAGATGTGCATGCAAATGGTGCTTTTTGCAGAACGCGCACGTGGATTTCTACCAAACGGCGTGCTAAGCATGCCGATGCTGCTCTTTTTAGCACCCGCGCACGGATTTGTGCGAAAACGCGTTTTAAGCATGCACATGCATCTTTTGGTAGACGCGGATGAAGTTTTCTGCAAAACCACAAGATGTGCATGCAAATGGTGCTTTTGGCAGAACGCGCACGTGGATTTCTACCAAACGACGTGCTAAGCATGTCGATGCTGCTCTTTTTAGCACCCGCGCACGCATTTGTGCGAAAACGCGTTTTAAGCATGCACATGCATCTTTTGGTAGACGCGGATGAAGTTTTCTGCAAAACCACAAGATGTGCATGTAAATGGTCCTTTTTGCAGAACGCGCACGTGGATTTCTACCAAACGACGTGCTAAGCATGCCGATGCTGCTCTTTTTAGCACCCGCGCACGGATTTGTGCGAAAACGCGTTTTAAGCATGCACATGCATCTTTTGGTAGACGCGGATGAAGTTTTCTGCAAAACCACAAGATGTGCATGCAAATGGTGCTTTTGGCAGAACGCGCACGTGGATTTCTACCAAACGACGTGCTAAGCATGCCGATGCTGCTCTTTTTAGCACCCGCGCACGCATTTGTGCGAAAACGCGTTTTAAGCATGCACATGCATCTTTTGGTAGACGCGGATGAAGTTTTCTGCAAAACCACAAGATGTGCATGCAAATGGTGCTTTTTGCAGAACGCGCACGTGGATTTCTACCAAACGACGTGCTAAGCATGCCGATGCTGCTCTTTTTAGCACCCGCGCACGGATTTGTGCGAAAACGCGTTTTAAGCATGCACATGCTTCTTTTGGTAGACGCGGATGAAGTTTTCTGCAAAACCACAAGATGTGCATGCAAATGGTGCTTTTGGCAGAACGCGCACGTGGATTTCTACCAAACGACGTGCTAAGCATGCCGATGCTGCTCTTTTTAGCACCCGCGCACGCATTTGTGCGAAAACGCGTTTTAAGCATGCCCATGCATCTTTTGGTAGACGCGGATGAAGTTTTCTGCAAAACCACAAGACGTGCATGCAAATGGTGCTTTTTGCAGAACGCGCACGTGGATTTCTACCAAACGACGTGCTAAGCATGCCGATGCTGCTCTTTTTAGCACCCGCGCACGGATTTGTGCGAAAACGCGTTTTAAGCATGCACATGCATCTTTTGGTTGACGCGGATGAAGTTTTCTGCAAAACCACAAGATGTGCATGCAAATGGTGCTTTTGGCAGAACGCGCACGTGGATTTCTACCAAATGACGTGCTAAGCATGCCGATGCTGCTCTTTTTAGCACCCGCGCACGCATTTGTGCGAAAACGCGTTTTAAGCATGCACATGCATCTTTTGGTAGACGCGGATGAAGTTTTCTGCAAAACCACAAGATGTGCATGCAAATGGTGCTTTTTACAGAACGCGCACGTGGATTTCTACGAAACGACGTGCTAAGCATGCCGATGCTGCTATTTTTAGCACCCGCGCACGCATTTGTGCGAAAACGCGTTTTAAGCATGCACATGCATCTTTTGGTAGACGCGGATGAAGTTTTCTGCAAAACCACAAAATGTGCATGCAAATGGTGCTTTTTGCAGAACGCGCACGTGGATTTCTACCAAACGACGTGCTAAGCATGCCGATGCTGCTCTATTTAGCACCCGCGCACGCATTTGTGCGAAAACGCGTTTTAAGCATGCACATGCATCTTTTGGTAGACGCGGATGAAGTTTTCTGCAAAACCACAAGATGTGCATGCAAATGGTGCTTTTTGCAGAACGCGCACGTGGATTTCTACCAAACGACGTGCTAAGCATGCCGATGCTGCTCTTTTTAGCACCCGCGCACGGATTTGTGCGAAAACGCGTTTTAAGCATGCACATGCATCTTTTGGTAGACGCGGATGAAGTTTTCTGCAAAACCACAAGATGTGCATGCAAATGGAGCTTTTTGCAGAACGCGCACGTGGATTTCTACCAAACGACGTGCTAAGCATGCCGATGCTGCTCTTTTTAGCACCCGCGCACGCATTTGTGCGAAAACGCGTTTTAAGCATGCACATGCATCTTTTGGTAGACGCGGATGAAGTTTTCTGCAAAACCACAAGATGTGCATGCAAATGGTGCTTTTTGCAGAACGCGCACGTGGATTTCTACCAAACGACGTGCTAAGCATGCCGATGCTGCTCTTTTTAGCACCCGCGCACGCATTTGTGCGAAAACGCGTTTTAGGCATGCACATGCATCTTTTGGTAGACGCGGATGAGGTTTTCTGCAAAAGCACAAGATGTGCATGCAAATGGTGCTTTTGGCAGAACGCGCACGTGGATTTCTACCAAACGACGTGCTAAGCATGCCGATGCTGCTCTTTTTAGCACCCGCGCACGGATTTGTGCGAAAACGCGTTTTAAGCATGCACATGCATCTTTTGGTAGACGCGGATGAAGTTTTCTGCAAAACCACAAGATGTGCATGCAAATGGTGCTTTTTGCAGAACGCGCACGTGGATTTCTACCAAACGACGTGCTAAGCATGCCGATGCTGCTCTTTTTAGCACCCGCGCACGGATTTGTGCGAAAACGCGTTTTAAGCATGCACATGCATCTTTTGGTAGACGCGGATGAAGTTTTCTGCAAAACCACAAGATGTGCATGCAAATGGTGCTTTTGGCAGAACGCGCACGTGGATTTCTACCAAACGACGTGCTAAGCATGCCGATGCTGCTCTTTTTAGCACCCGCGCACGCATTTGTGCGAAAACGCGTTTTAAGCATGCACATGCATCTTTTGGTAGACGCGGATGAAGTTTTCTGCAAAGCCACAAGATGTGCATGCAAATGGTGCTTTTGGCAGAACGCGCACGTGGATTTCTACCAAATGACGTGCTAAGCATGCCGATGCTGCTCTTTTTAGCACCCGCGCACGGATTTGTGCGAAAACGCGTTTTAAGCATGCACATGCATCTTTTGGTAGACGCGGATGAAGTTTTCTGCAAAACCACAAGATGTGCATGCAAATGGTGCTTTTGGCAGAACGCGCACGTGGATTTCTACCAAACGACGTGCTAAGCATGCCGATGCTGCTCTTTTTAGCACCCGCGCACGCATTTGTGCGAAAACGCGTTTTAAGCATGCACATGCATCTTTTGGTAGACGCGGATGAAGTTTTCTGCAAAACCACAAGATGTGCATGCAAATGGTGCTTTTTGCAGAACGCGCACGTGGATTTCTACCAAACGACGTGCTAAGCATGCCGATGCTGCTCTTTTTAGCACCCGCGCACGGATTTGTGCGAAAACGCGTTTTAAGCATGCACATGCTTCTTTTGGTAGACGCGGATGAAGTTTTCTGCAAAACCACAAGATGTGCATGCAAATGGTGCTTTTGGCAGAACGCGCACGTGGATTTCTACCAAACGACGTGCTAAGCATGCCGATGCTGCTCTTTTTAGCACCCGCGCACGCATTTGTGCGAAAACGCGTTTTAAGCATGCCCATGCATCTTTTGGTAGACGCGGATGAAGTTTTCTGCAAAACCACAAGACGTGCATGCAAATGGTGCTTTTTGCAGAACGCGCACGTGGATTTCTACCAAACGACGTGCTAAGCATGCCGATGCTGCTCTTTTTAGCACCCGCGCACGGATTTGTGCGAAAACGCGTTTTAAGCATGCACATGCATCTTTTGGTTGACGCGGATGAAGTTTTCTGCAAAACCACAAGATGTGCATGCAAATGGTGCTTTTGGCAGAACGCGCACGTGGATTTCTACCAAATGACGTGCTAAGCATGCCGATGCTACTCTTTTTAGCACCCGCGCACGCATTTGTGCGAAAACGCGTTTTAAGCATGCACATGCATCTTTTGGTAGACGCGGATGAAGTTTTCTGCAAAACCACAAGATGTGCATGCAAATGGTGCTTTTTACAGAACGCGCACGTGGATTTCTACGAAACGACGTGCTAAGCATGCCGATGCTGCTATTTTTAGCACCCGCGCACGCATTTGTGCGAAAACGCGTTTTAAGCATGCACATGCATCTTTTGGTAGACGCGGATGAAGTTTTCTGCAAAACCACAAAATGTGCATGCAAATGGTGCTTTTTGCAGAACGCGCACGTGGATTTCTACCAAACGACGTGCTAAGCATGCCGATGCTGCTCTATTTAGCACCCGCGCACGCATTTGTGCGAAAACGCGTTTTAAGCATGCACATGCATCTTTTGGTAGACGCGGATGAAGTTTTCTGCAAAACCACAAGATGTGCATGCAAATGGTGCTTTTTGCAGAACGCGCACGTGGATTTCTACCAAACGACGTGCTAAGCATGCCGATGCTGCTCTTTTTAGCACCCGCGCACGGATTTGTGCGAAAACGCGTTTTAAGCATGCACATGCATCTTTTGGTAGACGCGGATGAAGTTTTCTGCAAAACCACAAGATGTGCATGCAAATGGAGCTTTTTGCAGAACGCGCACGTGGATTTCTACCAAACGACGTGCTAAGCATGCCGATGCTGCTCTTTTTAGCACCCGCGCACGCATTTGTGCGAAAACGCGTTTTAAGCATGCACATGCATCTTTTGGTAGACGCGGATGAAGTTTTCTGCAAAACCACAAGATGTGCATGCAAATGGTGCTTTTTGCAGAACGCGCACGTGGATTTCTACCAAACGACGTGCTAAGCATGCCGATGCTGCTCTTTTTAGCACCCGCGCACGCATTTGTGCGAAAACGCGTTTTAAGCATGCACATGCATCTTTTGGTAGACGCGGATGAGGTTTTCTGCAAAAGCACAAGATGTGCATGCAAATGGTGCTTTTGGCAGAACGCGCACGTGGATTTCTACCAAACGACGTGCTAAGCATGCCGATGCTGCTCTTTTTAGCACCCGCGCACGGATTTGTGCGAAAACGCGTTTTAAGCATGCACATGCATCTTTTGGTAGACGCGGATGAAGTTTTCTGCAAAACCACAAGATGTGCATGCAAATGGTGCTTTTTGCAGAACGCGCACGTGGATTTCTACCAAATGACGTGCTAAGCATGCCGATGCTGCTCTTTTTAGCACCCGCGCACGGATTTGTGCGAAAACGCGTTTTAAGCATGCACATGCATCTTTTGGTAGACGCGGATGAAGTTTTCTGCAAAACCACAAGATGTGCATGCAAATGGTGCTTTTGGCAGACCGCGCACGTGGATTTCTACCAAACGACGTGCTAAGCATGCCGATGCTGCTCTTTTTAGCACCCGCGCACGCATTTGTGCGAAAACGCGTTTTAAGCATGCACATGCATCTTTTGGTAGACGCGGATGAAGTTTTCTGCAAAGCCACAAGATGTGCATGCAAATGGTGCTTTTGGCAGAACGCGCACGTGGATTTCTACCAAATGACGTGCTAAGCATGCCGATGCTGCTCTTTTTAGCACCCGCGCACGCATTTGTGCGAAAACGCGTTTTAAGCATGCACATGCATCTTTTGGTAGACGCGGATGAAGTTTTCTGCAAAACCACAAGATGTGCATGCAAATGGTGCTTTTTGCAGAACGCGCACGTGGATTTCTACGAAACGACGTGCTAAGCATGCCGATGCTGCTCTTTTTAGCACCCGCGCACGCATTTGTGCGAAAACGCGTTTTAAGCATGCACATGCATCTTTTGGTAGACGCGGATGAAGTTTTCTGCAAAACCACAAGATGTGCATGCAAATGGTGCTTTTTGCAGAACGCGCACGTGGATTTCTACCAAACGACGTGCTAAGCATGCCGATGCTGCTCTTTTTAGCACCCGCGCACGCATTTGTGCGAAAACGCGTTTTAAGCATGCACATGCATCTTTTGGTAGACGCGGATGAAGTTTTCTGCAAAACCACAAGATGTGCATGCAAATGGTGCTTTTTGCAGAACGCGCACGTGGATTTCTACCAAACGACGTGCTAAGCTTGCCGATGCTGCTCTTTTTAGCACCCGCGCACGAATTTGTGCGAAAACGCGTTTTAAGCATGCACATGCATCTTTTGGTAGACGCGGATGAAGTTTTCTGCAAAACCACAAGATGTGCATGCAAATGGTGCTTTTGGCAGAACGCGCACGTGGATTTCTACCAAACGACGTGCTAAGCATGCCGATGCTGCTCTTTTTAGCACCCGCGCACGCATTTGTGCGAAAACGCGTTTTAAGCATGCACATGCATCTTTTGGTAGACGCGGATGAAGTTTTCTGCAAAACCACAAGATGTGCATGCAAATGGTGGTTTTTGCAGAACGCGCACGTGGATTTCTACCAAACGACGTGCTAAGCATGCCGATGCTGCTCTTTTTAGCACCCGCGCACGGATTTGTGCGAAAACGCGTTTTAAGCATGCACATGCATCTTTTGGTAGACGCGGATGAAGTTTTCTGCAAAACCACAAGATGTGCATGCAAATGGTGCTTTTTGCAGAACGCGCACGTGGATTTCTACCAAACGACGTGCTAAGCATGCCGATGCTGCTCTTTTTAGCACCCGCGCACGCATTTGTGCGAAAACGCGTTTTAAGCATGCACATGCATCTTTTGGTAGACGCGGATGAAGTTTTCTGCAAAACCACAAGATGTGCATGCAAATGGTGCTTTTTGCAGAACGCGCACGTGGATTTCTACCAAACGACGTGCTAAGAATGCCGATGCTGCTCTTTTTAGCACCCGCGCACGGATTTGTGCGAAAACGCGTTTTAAGCATGCACATGCATCTTTTGGTAGACGCGGATGAAGTTTTCTGCAAAACCACAAGATGTGCATGCAAATGGTGCTTTTTGCAGAACGCGCACGTGGATTTCTACCAAACGACGTGCTAAGCATGCCGATGCTGCTCCTTTTAGCACCCGCGCACGGATTTGTGCGAAAACGCGTTTTAAGCATGCACATGCACCTTTTGGTAGACGCGGATGAAGTTTTCTGCAAAACCACAAGATGTGCATGCAAATGGTGCTTTTGGCAGAACGCGCACGTGGATTTCTACCAAACGACGTGCTAAGCATGCCGATGCTGCTCTTTTTAGCACCCGCGCACGCATTTGTGCGAAAACGCGTTTTAAGCATGCACATGCATCTTTTGGTAGACGCGGATAAAGTTTTCTGCAAAACCACAAGATGTGCATGCAAATGGTGCTTTTTGCAGAACGCGCACGTGGATTTCTACCAAACGACGTGCTAAGCATGCCGATGCTGCTCTTTTTAGCACCCGCGCACGGATTTGTGCGAAAACGCGTTTTAAGCATGCACATGCATCTTTTGGTAGACGCGGATGAAGTTTTCTGCAAAACCACAAGATGTGCATGCAAATGGTGCTTTTGGCAGAACGCGCACGTGGATTTCTACCAAACGACGTGCTAAGCATGCCGATGCTGCTCTTTTTAGCACCCGCGCACGCATTTGTGCGAAAACGCGTTTTAAGCATGCACATGCATCTTTTGGTAGACGCGGATGAAGTTTTCTGCAAAACCACAAGATGTGCATGCAAATGGTGCTTTTGGCAGAACGCGCACGTGGATTTCTACCAAACGACGTGCTAAGCATGCCGATGCTGCTCTTTTTAGCACCCGCGCACACATTTGTGCGAAAACGCGTTTTAAGCATGCACATGCATCTTTTGGTAGACGCGGATGAAGTTTTCTGCAAAACCACAAGATGTGCATGCAAATGGTGCTTTTTGCAGAACGCGCACGTGGATTTCTACCAAACGACGTGCTAAGCATGCCGATGCTGCTCTTTTTAGCACCCGCGCACGGATTTGTGCGAAAACGCGTTTTAAGCATGCACATGCATCTTTTGGTAGACGCGGATGAAGTTTTCTGCAAAACCACAAGATGTGCATGCAAATGGTGCTTTTTGCAGAACGCGCACGTGGATTTCTACCAAACGACGTGCTAAGCATGCCGATGCTGCTCTTTTTAGCACCCGCGCACGCATTTGTGCGAAAACGCGTTTTAGGCATGCACATGCATCTTTTGGTAGACGCGGATGAAGTTTTCTGCAAAACCACAAGATGTGCATGCAAATGGTGCTTTTTGCAGAACGCGCACGTGGATTTCTACCAAACGACGTGGTAAGCATGCCGATGCTGCTCTTTTTAGCACCCGCGCACGGATTTGTGCGAAAACGCGTTTTAAGCATGCACATGCATCTTTTGGTAGACGCGGATGAAGTTTTCTGCAAAACCACAAGATGTGCATGCAAATGGTGCTTTTGGCAGAACGCGCACGTGGATTTCTACCAAACGACGTGCTAAGCATGCCGATGCTGCTCTTTTTAGCACCCGCGCACGCATTTGTGCGAAAACGCGTTTTAAGCATGCACATGCATCTTTTGGTAGACGCGGATGAAGTTTTCTGCAAAACCACAAGATGTGCATGCAAATGGTGCTTTTTGCAGAACGCGCACGTGGATTTCTACCAAAGAACGTGCTAAGCATGCCGATGCTGCTCTTTTTAGCACCCGCGCACGCATTTGTGCGAAAACGCGTTTTAAGCATGCACATGCATCTTTTGGTAGACGCGGATGAAGTTTTCTGCAAAACCACAAGATGTGCATGCAAATGGTGCTTTTTGCAGAACGCGCACGTGGATTTCTACCAAACGACGTGCTAAGCTTGCCGATGCTGCTCTTTTTAGCACCCGCGCACGGATTTGTGCGAAAACGCGTTTTAAGCATGCACATGCATCTTTTGGTAGACGCGGATGAAGTTTTCTGCAAAACCACAAGATGTGCATGCAAATGGTGCTTTTGGCAGAACGCGCACGTGGATTTCTACCAAACGACGTGCTAAGCATGCCGATGCTGCTCTTTTTAGCACCCGCGCACGCATTTGTGCGAAAACGCGTTTTAAGCATGCCCATGCATCTTTTGGTAGACGCGGATGAAGTTTTCTGCAAAACCACAAGACGTGCATGCAAATGGTGCTTTTTGCAGAACGCGCACGTGGATTTCTACCAAACGACGTGCTAAGCATGCCGATGCTGCTCTTTTTAGCACCCGCGCACGGATTTGTGCGAAAACGCGTTTTAAGCATGCACATGCATCTTTTGGTTGACGCGGATGAAGTTTTCTGCAAAACCACAAGATGTGCATGCAAATGGTGCTTTTGGCAGAACGCGCACGTGGATTTCTACCAAATGACGTGCTAAGCATGCCGATGCTGCTCTTTTTAGCACCCGCGCACGCATTTGTGCGAAAACGCGTTTTAAGCATGCACATGCATCTTTTAGTAGACGCGGATGAAGTTTTCTGCAAAACCACAAGATGTGCATGCAAATGGTGCTTTTTGCAGAACGCGCACGTGGATTTCTACGAAACGACGTGCTAAGCATGCCGATGCTGCTATTTTTAGCACCCGCGCACGCATTTGTGCGAAAACGCGTTTTAAGCATGCACATGCATCTTTTGGTAGACGCGGATGAAGTTTTCTGCAAAACCACAAAATGTGCATGCAAATGGTGCTTTTTGGAGAACGCGCACGTGGATTTCTACCAAACGACGTGTTAAGCATGCCGATGCTGCTCTATTTAGCACCCGCGCACGCATTTGCGCGAAAACGCGTTTTAAGCATGCACATGCATCTTTTGGTAGACGCGGATGAAGTTTTCTGCAAAACCACAAGATGTGCATGCAAATGGTGCTTTTGGCAGAACGCGCACGTGGATTTCTACCAAACGACGTGCTAAGCATGCCGATGCTGCTCTTTTTAGCACCCGCGCACGCATTTGTGCGAAAACGCGTTTTAAGCATGCACATGCATCTTTTGGTAGACGCGGATGAAGTTTTCTGCAAAACCACAAGATGTGCATGCAAATGGTGCTTTTGGCAGAACGCGCACGTGGATTTCTACCAAACGACGTGCTAAGCATGCCGATGCTGCTCTTTTTACCACCCGCGCACGCATTTGTGCGAAAACGCGTTTTAAGCATGCACATGCATCTTTTGGTAGACGCGGATGAAGTTTTCTGCAAAACCACAAGATGTGCATGCAAATGGTGCTTTTTGCAGAACGCGCACGTGGATTTCTACCAAACGACGTGCTAAGCATGCCGATGCTGCTCTTTTTAGCACCCGCGCACGGATTTGTGCGAAAACGCGTTTTAAGCATGCACATGCATCTTTTGGTAGACGCGGATGAAGTTTTCTGCAAAACCACAAGATGCGCATGCAAATGGTGCTTTTGGCAGAACGCGCACGTGGATTTCTACCAAACGACGTGCTAAGCATGCCGATGCTGCTCTTTTTAGCACCCGCGCACGCATTTGTGCGAAAACGCGTTTTAGGCATGCACATGCATCTTTTGGTAGACGCGGATGAAGTTTTCTGCAAAACCACAAGATGTGCATGCAAATGGTGCTTTTTGCAGAACGCGCACGTGGATTTCTACCAAATGACGTGCTAAGCATGCCGATGCTGCTCTTTTTAGCACCCGCGCACGGATTTGTGCGAAAACGCGTTTTAAGCATGCACATGCATCTTTTGGTAGACGCGGATGAAGTTTTCTGCAAAACCACAAGATGTGCATGCAAATGGTGCTTTTGGCAGAACGCGCACGTGGATTTCTACCAAACGACGTGCTAAGCATGCCGATGCTGCTCTTTTTAGCACCCGCGCACGGATTTGCGCGAAAACGCGTTTTAAGCATGCACATGCATCTTTTGGTTGACGCGGATGAAGTTTTCTGCAAAACCACAAGATGTGCATGCAAATGGTGCTTTTGGCAGAACGCGCACGTGGATTTCTACCAAATGACGTGCTAAGCATGCCGATGCTGCTCTTTTTAGCACCCGCGCACGCATTTGTGCGAAAACGCGTTTTAAGCATGCACATGCATCTTTTGGTAGACGCGGATGAAGTTTTCTGCAAAACCACAAGATGTGCATGCAAATGGTGCTTTTTGCAGAACGCGCACGTGGATTTCTACGAAACGACGTGCTAAGCATGCCGATGCTGCTATTTTTAGCACCCGCGCACGCATTTGTGCGAAAACGCGTTTTAAGCATGCACATGCATCTTTTGGTAGACGCGGATGAAGTTTTCTGCAAAACCACAAAATGTGCATGCAAATGGTGCTTTTTGGAGAACGCGCACGTGGATTTCTACCAAACGACGTGTTAAGCATGCCGATGCTGCTCTATTTAGCACCCGCGCACGCATTTGCGCGAAAACGCGTTTTAAGCATGCACATGCATCTTTTGGTAGACGCGGATGAAGTTTTCTGCAAAACCACAAGATGTGCATGCAAATGGTGCTTTTGGCAGAACGCGCACGTGGATTTCTACCAAACGACGTGCTAAGCATGCCGATGCTGCTCTTTTTAGCACCCGCGCACGCATTTGTGCGAAAACGCGTTTTAAGCATGCACATGCATCTTTTGGTAGACGCGGATGAAGTTTTCTGCAAAACCACAAGATGTGCATGCAAATGGTGCTTTTGGCAGAACGCGCACGTGGATTTCTACCAAACGACGTGCTAAGCATGCCGATGCTGCTCTTTTTAGCACCCGCGCACGCATTTGTGCGAAAACGCGTTTTAAGCATGCACATGCATCTTTTGGTAGACGCGGATGAAGTTTTCTGCAAAACCACAAGATGTGCATGCAAATGGTGCTTTTTGCAGAACGCGCACGTGGATTTCTACCAAACGACGTGCTAAGCATGCCGATGCTGCTCTTTTTAGCACCCGCGCACGGATTTGTGCGAAAACGCGTTTTAAGCATGCACATGCATCTTTTGGTAGACGCGGATGAAGTTTTCTGCAAAACCACAAGATGCGCATGCAAATGGTGCTTTTGGCAGAACGCGCACGTGGATTTCTACCAAACGACGTGCTAAGCATGCCGATGCTGCTCTTTTTAGCACCCGCGCACGCATTTGTGCGAAAACGCGTTTTAGGCATGCACATGCATCTTTTGGTAGACGCGGATGAAGTTTTCTGCAAAACCACAAGATGTGCATGCAAATGGTGCTTTTTGCAGAACACGCACGTGGATTTCTACCAAATGACGTGCTAAGCATGCCGATGCTGCTCTTTTTAGCACCCGCGCACGGATTTGTGCGAAAACGCGTTTTAAGCATGCACATGCATCTTTTGGTAGACGCGGATGAAGTTTTCTGCAAAACCACAAGATGTGCATGCAAATGGTGCTTTTGGCAGAACGCGCACGTGGATTTCTACCAAACGACGTGCTAAGCATGCCGATGCTGCTCTTTTTAGCACCCGCGCACGCATTTGTGCGAAAACGCGTTTTAAGCATGCACATGCATCTTTTGGTAGACGCGGATGAAGTTTTCTGCAAAACCACAAGATGTGCATGCAAATGGTGCTTTTGGCAGAACGCGCACGTGGATTTCTACCAAATGACGTGCTAAGCATGCCGATGCTGCTCTTTTTAGCACCCGCGCACGGATTTGTGCGAAAACGCGTTTTAAGCATGCACATGCATCTTTTGGTAGACGCGGATGAAGTTTTCTGCAAAACCACAAGATGTGCATGCAAATGGTGCTTTTTGCAGAACGCGCACGTGGATTTCTACCAAACGACGTGCTAAGCATGCCGATGCTGCTCTTTTTAGCACCCGCGCACGCATTTGTGCGAAAACGCGTTTTAAGCATGCACATGCATCTTTTGGTAGACGCGGATGAAGTTTTCTGCAAAACCACAAGATGTGCATGCAAATGGTGCTTTTGGCAGAACGCGCACGTGGATTTCTACCAAACGACGTGCTAAGCATGCCGATGCTGCTCTTTTTAGCACCCGCGCACGCATTTGTGCGAAAACGCGTTTTAAGCATGCACATGCATCTTTTGGTAGACGCGGATGAAGTTTTCTGCAAAACCACAAGATGTGCATGCAAATGGTGCTTTTGGCAGAACGCGCACGTGGATTTCTACCAAACGACGTGCTAAGCATGCCGATGCTGCTCTTTTTAGCACCCGCGCACGCATTTGTGCGAAAACGCGTTTTAAGCATGCACATGCATCTTTTGGTAGACGCGGATGAAGTTTTCTGCAAAACCACAAGATGTGCATACAAATGGTGGTTTTTGCAGAACGCGCACGTGGATTTCTACCAAACGACGTGCTAAGCATGCCGATGCTGCTCTTTTTAGCACCCGCGCACGGATTTGTGCGAAAACGCGTTTTAAGCATGCACATGCATCTTTTGGTAGACGCGGATGAGGTTTTCTGCAAAAGCACAAGATGTGCATGCAAATGGTGCTTTTGGCAGAACGCGCACGTGGATTTCTACCAAACGACGTGCTAAGCATGCCGATGCTGCTCTTTTTAGCACCCGCGCACGCATTTGTGCGAAAACGCGTTTTAAGCATGCACATGCATCTTTTGGTAGACGCGGATGAAGTTTTCTGCAAAACCACAAGATGTGCATGCAAATGGTGCTTTTTGCAGAACGCGCACGTGGATTTCTACCAAACGACGTGCTAAGCATGCCGATGCTGCTCTTTTTAGCACCCGCGCACGGATTTGTGCGAAAACGCGTTTTAAGCATGCACATGCATCTTTTGGTAGACGCGGATGAAGTTTTCTGCAAAACCACAAGATGTGCATGCAAATGGAGCTTTTTGCAGAACGCGCACGTGGATTTCTACCAAACGACGTGCTAAGCATGCCGATGCTGCTCTTTTTAGCACCCGCGCACGCATTTGTGCGAAAACGCGTTTTAAGCATGCACATGCATCTTTTGGTAGACGCGGATGAAGTTTTCTGCAAAACCACAAGATGTGCATGCAAATGGTGCTTTTTGCAGAACGCGCACGTGGATTTCTACCAAACGACGTGCTAAGCATGCCGATGCTGCTCTTTTTAGCACCCGCGCACGCATTTGTGCGAAAACGCGTTTTAAGCATGCACATGCATCTTTTGCTAGACGCGGATGAGGTTTTCTGCAAAAGCACAAGATGTGCATGCAAATGGTGCTTTTGGCAGAACGCGCACGTGGATTTCTACCAAACGACGTGCTAAGCATGCCGATGCTGCTCTTTTTAGCACCCGCGCACGGATTTGTGCGAAAACGCGTTTTAAGCATGCACATGCATCTTTTGGTAGACGCGGATGAGGTTTTCTGCAAAAGCACAAGATGTGCATGCAAATGGTGCTTTTGGCAGAACGCGCACGTGGATTTCTACCAAACGACGTGCTAAGCATGCCGATGCTGCTCTTTTTAGCACCCGCGCACGGATTTGTGCGAAAACGCGTTTTAAGCATGCACATGCATCTTTTGGTAGACGCGGATGAAGTTTTCTGCAAAACCACAAGATGTGCATGCAAATGGTGCTTTTTGCAGAACGCGCACGTGGATTTCTACCAAACGACGTGCTAAGCATGCCGATGCTGCTATTTTTAGCACCCGCGCACGCATTTGTGCGAAAACGCGTTTTAAGCATGCACATGCATCCTTTGGTAGACGCGGATGAAGTTTTCTGCAAAACCACAAGATGTGCATGCAAATGGTGCTTTTTGCAGAACGCGCACGTGGATTTCTACCAAACGACGTGCTAAGCATGCCGATGCTGCTCTTTTTAGCACCCGCGCACGGATTTGTGCGAAAACGCGTTTTAAGCATGCACATGCATCTTTTGGTAGACGCGGATGAAGTTTTCTGCAAAACCACAAGATGTGCATGCAAATGGTGCTTTTTGCAGAACGCGCTCGTGGATTTCTACCAAACGACGTGCTAAGCATGCCGATGCTGCTCTTTTTAGCACCCGCGCACGCATTTGTGCGAAAACGCGTTTTAAGCATGCACATGCATCTTTTGGTAGACGCGGATGAAGTTTTCTGCAAAACCACAAGATGTGCATGCAAATGGTGCTTTTTGCAGAACGCGCACGTGGATTTCTACCAAACGACGTGCTAAGCATGCCGATGCTGCTCTTTTTAGCACCCGCGCACGGATTTGTGCGAAAACGCGTTTTAAGCATGCACATGCATCTTTTGGTAGACGCGGATGAAGTTTTCTGCAAAACCACAAGATGTGCGTGCAAATGGTGCTTTTGGCAGAACGCGCACGTGGACTTCTACAAAACGACGTGCTAAGCATGCCGATGCTGCTCTTTTTAGCACCCGCGCACGCATTTGTGCGAAAACGCGTTTTAAGCATGCACATGCATCTTTTGGTAGACGCGGATGAAGTTTTCTGCAAAACCACAAGATGTGCATGCAAATGGTGCTTTTGGCAGAACGCGCACGTGGATTTCTACCAAATGACGTGCTAAGCATGCCGATGCTGCTCTTTTTAGCACCCGCGCACGCATTTGTGCGAAAACGCGTTTTAAGCATGCACATGCATCTTTTGGTAGACGCGGATGAAGTTTTCTGCAAAACCACAAGATGTGCATGCAAATGGTGCTTTTTGCAGAACGCGCACGTGGATTTCTACGAAACGACGTGCTAAGCATGCCGATGCTGCTCTTTTTAGCACCCGCGCACGCATTTGTGCGAAAACGCGTTTTAAGCATGCACATGCATCTTTTGGTAGACGCGGATGAAGTTTTCTGCAAAACCACAAGATGTGCATGCAAATGGTGTTTTTGCAGAACGCGCACGTGGATGTCTACCAAACGACGTGCTAAGCATGCCGATGCTGCTCTTTTTAGCACCCGCGCACGCATTTGTGCGAAAACGCGTTTTAAGCATGCACATGCATCTTTTGGTAGACGCGGATGAAGTTTTCTGCAAAACCACAAGATGTGCATGCAAATGGTGCTTTTTGCAGAACGCGCACGTGGATTTCTACCAAACGACGTGCTAAGCTTGCCGATGCTGCTCTTTTTAGCACCGGCGCACGGATTTGTGCGAAAACGCGTTTTAAGCATGCACATGCATCTTTTGGTAGACGCGGATGAAGTTTTCTGCAAAACCACAAGATGTGCATGCGAATGGTGCTTTTGGCAGAACGCGCACGTGGATTTCTACCAAACGACGTGCTAAGCATGCCGATGCTGCTCTTTTTAGCACCCGCGCACGCATTTGTGCGAAAACGCGTTTTAAGCATGCACATGCATCTTTTGGTAGACGCGGATGAAGTTTTCTGCAAAACCACAAGATGTGCATGCAAATGGTGGTTTTTGCAGAACGCGCACGTGGATTTCTACCAAACGACGTGCTAAGCATGCCGATGCTGCCCTTTTTAGCACCCGCGCACGGATTTGTGCGAAAACGCGTTTTAAGCATGCACATGCATCTTTTTCTAGACGCGGATGAGGTTTTCTGCAAAAGCACAAGATGTGCATGCAAATGGTGCTTTTGGCAGAACGCGCACGTGGATTTCTACCAAACGACGTGCTAAGCATGCCGATGTTGCTCTTTTTAGCACCCGCGCACGCATTTGTGCGAAAACGCGTTTTAAGCATGCACATGCATCTTTTGGTAGACGCGGATGAAGTTTTCTGAAAAAGCACAAGATGTGCATGCAAATGGTGCTTTTTGCAGAACGCGCACGTGGATTTCTACCAAACGACGTGCTAAGCATGCCGATGCTGCTCTTTTTAGCACCCGCGCACGGATTTGTGCGAAAACGCGTTTTAAGCATGCACATGCATCTTTTGGTAGACGCGGATGAAGTTTTCTGCAAAACCACAAGATGTGCATGCAAATGGTGCTTTTTGCAGAACGCGCACGTGGATTTCTACCAAACGACGTGCTAAGCATGCCGATGCTGCTCTTTTTAGCACCCGCGCACGCATTTGTGCGAAAACGCGTTTTAAGCATGCACATGCATCTTTTGGTAGACGCGGATGAAGTTTTCTGCAAAACCACAAGATGTGCATGCAAATGGTGCTTTTTGCAGAACGCGCACGTGGATTTCTACCAAACGACGTGCTAAGCATGCCGATGCTGCTATTTTTAGCACCCGCGCACGCATTTGTGCGAAAACGCGTTTTAAGCATGCACATGCATCTTTTGGTAGACGCGGATGAAGTTTTCTGCAAAACCACAAGATGTGCATACAAATGGTGCTTTTGGCAGAACGCGCACGTGGATTTCTACCAAACGACGTGCTAAGCATGCCGATGCTGCTCTTTTTAGCACCCGCGCACGCATTTGTGCGAAAACGCGTTTTAAGCATGCCCATGCATCTTTTGGTAGACGCGGATGAAGTTTTCTGCAAAACCACAAGACGTGCATGCAAATGGTGCTTTTTGCAGAACGCGCACGTGGATTTCTACCAAACGACGTGCTAAGCATGCCGATGCTGCTCTTTTTAGCACCCGCGCACGGATTTGTGCGAAAACGCGTTTTAAGCATGCACATGCATCTTTTGGTTGACGCGGATGAAGTTTTCTGCAAAACCACAAGATGTGCATGCAAATGGTGCTTTTGGCAGAACGCGCACGTGGATTTCTACCAAATGACGTGCTAAGCATGCCGATGCTGCTCTTTTTAGCACCCGCGCACGCATTTGTGCGAAAACGCGTTTTAAGCATGCACATGCATCTTTTGGTAGACGCGGATGAAGTTTTCTGCAAAACCACAAGATGCGCATGCAAATGGTGCTTTTGGCAGAACGCGCACGTGGATTTCTACCAAACGACGTGCTAAGCATGCCGATGCTGCTCTTTTTAGCACCCGCGCACGCATTTGTGCGAAAACGCGTTTTAGGCATGCACATGCATCTTTTGGTAGACGCGGATGAAGTTTTCTGCAAAACCACAAGATGTGCATGCAAATGGTGCTTTTTGCAGAACGCGCACGTGGATTTCTACCAAATGACGTGCTAAGCATGCCGATGCTGCTCTTTTTAGCACCCGCGCACGGATTTGTGCGAAAACGCGTTTTAAGCATGCACATGCATCTTTTGGTAGACGCGGATGAAGTTTTCTGCAAAACCACAAGATGTGCATGCAAATGGTGCTTTTGGCAGAACGCGCACGTGGATTTCTACCAAACGACGTGCTAAGCATGCCGATGCTGCTCTTTTTAGCACCCGCGCACGGATTTGCGCGAAAACGCGTTTTAAGCATGCACATGCATCTTTTGGTTGACGCGGATGAAGTTTTCTGCAAAACCACAAGATGTGCATGCAAATGGTGCTTTTGGCAGAACGCGCACGTGGATTTCTACCAAATGACGTGCTAAGCATGCCGATGCTGCTCTTTTTAGCACCCGCGCACGCATTTGTGCGAAAACGCGTTTTAAGCATGCACATGCATCTTTTGGTAGACGCGGATGAAGTTTTCTGCAAAACCACAAGATGTGCATGCAAATGGTGCTTTTTGCAGAACGCGCACGTGGATTTCTACGAAACGACGTGCTAAGCATGCCGATGCTGCTATTTTTAGCACCCGCGCACGCATTTGTGCGAAAACGCGTTTTAAGCATGCACATGCATCTTTTGGTAGACGCGGATGAAGTTTTCTGCAAAACCACAAAATGTGCATGCAAATGGTGCTTTTTGGAGAACGCGCACGTGGATTTCTACCAAACGACGTGTTAAGCATGCCGATGCTGCTCTATTTAGCACCCGCGCACGCATTTGCGCGAAAACGCGTTTTAAGCATGCACATGCATCTTTTGGTAGACGCGGATGAAGTTTTCTGCAAAACCACAAGATGTGCATGCAAATGGTGCTTTTGGCAGAACGCGCACGTGGATTTCTACCAAACGACGTGCTAAGCATGCCGATGCTGCTCTTTTTAGCACCCGCGCACGCATTTGTGCGAAAACGCGTTTTAAGCATGCACATGCATCTTTTGGTAGACGCGGATGAAGTTTTCTGCAAAACCACAAGATGTGCATGCAAATGGTGCTTTTGGCAGAACGCGCACGTGGATTTCTACCAAACGACGTGCTAAGCATGCCGATGCTGCTCTTTTTAGCACCCGCGCACGCATTTGTGCGAAAACGCGTTTTAAGCATGCACATGCATCTTTTGGTAGACGCGGATGAAGTTTTCTGCAAAACCACAAGATGTGCATGCAAATGGTGCTTTTTGCAGAACGCGCACGTGGATTTCTACCAAACGACGTGCTAAGCATGCCGATGCTGCTCTTTTTAGCACCCGCGCACGGATTTGTGCGAAAACGCGTTTTAAGCATGCACATGCATCTTTTGGTAGACGCGGATGAAGTTTTCTGCAAAACCACAAGATGCGCATGCAAATGGTGCTTTTGGCAGAACGCGCACGTGGATTTCTACCAAACGACGTGCTAAGCATGCCGATGCTGCTCTTTTTAGCACCCGCGCACGCATTTGTGCGAAAACGCGTTTTAGGCATGCACATGCATCTTTTGGTAGACGCGGATGAAGTTTTCTGCAAAACCACAAGATGTGCATGCAAATGGTGCTTTTTGCAGAACACGCACGTGGATTTCTACCAAATGACGTGCTAAGCATGCCGATGCTGCTCTTTTTAGCACCCGCGCACGGATTTGTGCGAAAACGCGTTTTAAGCATGCACATGCATCTTTTGGTAGACGCGGATGAAGTTTTCTGCAAAACCACAAGATGTGCATGCAAATGGTGCTTTTGGCAGAACGCGCACGTGGATTTCTACCAAACGACGTGCTAAGCATGCCGATGCTGCTCTTTTTAGCACCCGCGCACGCATTTGTGCGAAAACGCGTTTTAAGCATGCACATGCATCTTTTGGTAGACGCGGATGAAGTTTTCTGCAAAACCACAAGATGTGCATGCAAATGGTGCTTTTGGCAGAACGCGCACGTGGATTTCTACCAAATGACGTGCTAAGCATGCCGATGCTGCTCTTTTTAGCACCCGCGCACGGATTTGTGCGAAAACGCGTTTTAAGCATGCACATGCATCTTTTGGTAGACGCGGATGAAGTTTTCTGCAAAACCACAAGATGTGCATGCAAATGGTGCTTTTTGCAGAACGCGCACGTGGATTTCTACGAAACGACGTGCTAAGCATGCCGATGCTGCTATTTTTAGCACCCGCGCACGCATTTGTGCGAAAACGCGTTTTAAGCATGCACATGCATCTTTTGGTAGACGCGGATGAAGTTTTCTGCAAAACCACAAGATGTGCATGCAAATGGTGCTTTTTGCAGAACGCGCACGTGGATTTCTACCAAACGACGTGCTAAGCATGCCGATGCTGCTCTTTTTAGCACCCGCGCACGCATTTGTGCGAAAACGCGTTTTAAGCATGCACATGCATCTTTTGGTAGACGCGGATGAAGTTTTCTGCAAAACCACAAGATGTGCATGCAAATGGTGCTTTTGGCAGAACGCGCACGTGGATTTCTACCAAACGACGTGCTAAGCATGCCGATGCTGCTCTTTTTAGCACCCGCGCACGCATTTGTGCGAAAACGCGTTTTAAGCATGCACATGCATCTTTTGGTAGACGCGGATGAAGTTTTCTGCAAAACCACAAGATGTGCATACAAATGGTGGTTTTTGCAGAACGCGCACGTGGATTTCTACCAAACGACGTGCTAAGCATGCCGATGCTGCTCTTTTTAGCACCCGCGCACGGATTTGTGCGAAAACGCGTTTTAAGCATGCACATGCATCTTTTGGTAGACGCGGATGAGGTTTTCTGAAAAAGCACAAGATGTGCATGCAAATGGTGCTTTTGGCAGAACGCGCACGTGGATTTCTACCAAACGACGTGCTAAGCATGCCGATGCTGCTCTTTTTAGCACCCGCGCACGCATTTGTGCGAAAACGCGTTTTAAGCATGCACATGCATCTTTTGGTAGACGCGGATGAAGTTTTCTGCAAAACCACAAGATGTGCATGCAAATGGTGCTTTTTGCAGAACGCGCACGTGGATTTCTACCAAACGACGTGCTAAGCATGCCGATGCTGCTCTTTTTAGCACCCGCGCACGGATTTGTGCGAAAACGCGTTTTAAGCATGCACATGCATCTTTTGGTAGACGCGGATGAAGTTTTCTGCAAAACCACAAGATGTGCATGCAAATGGAGCTTTTTGCAGAACGCGCACGTGGATTTCTACCAAACGACGTGCTAAGCATGCCGATGCTGCTCTTTTTAGCACCCGCGCACGCATTTGTGCGAAAACGCGTTTTAAGCATGCACATGCATCTTTTGGTAGACGCGGATGAAGTTTTCTGCAAAACCACAAGATGTGCATGCAAATGGTGCTTTTTGCAGAACGCGCACGTGGATTTCTACCAAACGACGTGCTAAGCATGCCGATGCTGCTCTTTTTAGCACCCGCGCACGCATTTGTGCGAAAACGCGTTTTAAGCATGCACATGCATCTTTTGCTAGACGCGGATGAGGTTTTCTGCAAAAGCACAAGATGTGCATGCAAATGGTGCTTTTGGCAGAACGCGCACGTGGATTTCTACCAAACGACGTGCTAAGCATGCCGATGCTGCTCTTTTTAGCACCCGCGCACGGATTTGTGCGAAAACGCGTTTTAAGCATGCACATGCATCTTTTGGTAGACGCGGATGAGGTTTTCTGCAAAAGCACAAGATGTGCATGCAAATGGTGCTTTTGGCAGAACGCGCACGTGGATTTCTACCAAACGACGTGCTAAGCATGCCGATGCTGCTCTTTTTAGCACCCGCGCACGGATTTGTGCGAAAACGCGTTTTAAGCATGCACATGCATCTTTTGGTAGACGCGGATGAAGTTTTCTGCAAAACCACAAGATGTGCATGCAAATGGTGCTTTTTGCAGAACGCGCACGTGGATTTCTACCAAACGACGTGCTAAGCATGCCGATGCTGCTATTTTTAGCACCCGCGCACGCATTTGTGCGAAAACGCGTTTTAAGCATGCACATGCATCCTTTGGTAGACGCGGATGAAGTTTTCTGCAAAACCACAAGATGTGCATGCAAATGGTGCTTTTTGCAGAACGCGCACGTGGATTTCTACCAAACGACGTGCTAAGCATGCCGATGCTGCTCTTTTTAGCACCCGCGCACGGATTTGTGCGAAAACGCGTTTTAAGCATGCACATGCATCTTTTGGTAGACGCGGATGAAGTTTTCTGCAAAACCACAAGATGTGCATGCAAATGGTGCTTTTTGCAGAACGCGCTCGTGGATTTCTACCAAACGACGTGCTAAGCATGCCGATGCTGCTCTTTTTAGCACCCGCGCACGCATTTGTGCGAAAACGCGTTTTAAGCATGCACATGCATCTTTTGGTAGACGCGGATGAAGTTTTCTGCAAAACCACAAGATGTGCATGCAAATGGTGCTTTTTGCAGAACGCGCACGTGGATTTCTACCAAACGACGTGCTAAGCATGCCGATGCTGCTCTTTTTAGCACCCGCGCACGGATTTGTGCGAAAACGCGTTTTAAGCATGCACATGCATCTTTTGGTAGACGCGGATGAAGTTTTCTGCAAAACCACAAGATGTGCATGCAAATGGTGCTTTTGGCAGAACGCGCACGTGGACTTCTACAAAACGACGTGCTAAGCATGCCGATGCTGCTCTTTTTAGCACCCGCGCACGCATTTGTGCGAAAACGCGTTTTAAGCATGCACATGCATCTTTTGGTAGACGCGGATGAAGTTTTCTGCAAAACCACAAGATGTGCATGCAAATGGTGCTTTTGGCAGAACGCGCACGTGGATTTCTACCAAATGACGTGCTAAGCATGCCGATGCTGCTCTTTTTAGCACCCGCGCACGCATTTGGGCGAAAACGCGTTTTAAGCATGCACATGCATCTTTTGGTAGACGCGGATGAAGTTTTCTGCAAAACCACAAGATGTGCATGCAAATGGTGCTTTTTGCAGAACGCGCACGTGGATTTCTACGAAACGACGTGCTAAGCATGCCGATGCTGCTCTTTTTAGCACCCGCGCACGCATTTGTGCGAAAACGCGTTTTAAGCATGCACATGCATCTTTTGGTAGACGCGGATGAAGTTTTCTGCAAAACCACAAGATGTGCATGCAAATGGTGCTTTTGGCAGAACGCGCACGTGGACTTCTACAAAACGACGTGCTAAGCATGCCGATGCTGCTCTTTTTAGCACCCGCGCACGCATTTGTGCGAAAACGCGTTTTAAGCATGCACATGCATCTTTTGGTAGACGCGGATGAAGTTTTCTGCAAAACCACAAGATGTGCATGCAAATGGTGCTTTTGGCAGAACGCGCACGTGGATTTCTACCAAATGACGTGCTAAGCATGCCGATGCTGCTCTTTTTAGCACCCGCGCACGCATTTGGGCGAAAACGCGTTTTAAGCATGCACATGCATCTTTTGGTAGACGCGGATGAAGTTTTCTGCAAAACCACAAGATGTGCATGCAAATGGTGCTTTTTGCAGAACGCGCACGTGGATTTCTACGAAACGACGTGCTAAGCATGCCGATGCTGCTCTTTTTAGCACCCGCGCACGCATTTGTGCGAAAACGCGTTTTAAGCATGCACATGCATCTTTTGGTAGACGCGGATGAAGTTTTCTGCAAAACCACAAGATGTGCATGCAAATGGTGTTTTTGCAGAACGCGCACGTGGATGTCTACCAAACGACGTGCTAAGCATGCCGATGCTGCTCTTTTTAGCACCCGCGCACGCATTTGTGCGAAAACGCGTTTTAAGCATGCACATGCATCTTTTGGTAGACGCGGATGAAGTTTTCTGCAAAACCACAAGATGTGCATGCAAATGGTGCTTTTTGCAGAACGCGCACGTGGATTTCTACCAAACGACGTGCTAAGCTTGCCGATGCTGCTCTTTTTAGCACCGGCGCACGGATTTGTGCGAAAACGCGTTTTAAGCATGCACATGCATCTTTTGGTAGACGCGGATGAAGTTTTCTGCAAAACCACAAGATGTGCATGCGAATGGTGCTTTTGGCAGAACGCGCACGTGGATTTCTACCAAACGACGTGCTAAGCATGCCGATGCTGCTCTTTTTAGCACCCGCGCACGCATTTGTGCGAAAACGCGTTTTAAGCATGCACATGCATCTTTTGGTAGACGCGGATGAAGTTTTCTGCAAAACCACAAGATGTGCATGCAAATGGTGGTTTTTGCAGAACGCGCACGTGGATTTCTACCAAACGACGTGCTAAGCATGCCGATGCTGCCCTTTTTAGCACCCGCGCACGGATTTGTGCGAAAACGCGTTTTAAGCATGCACATGCATCTTTTTCTAGACGCGGATGAGGTTTTCTGCAAAAGCACAAGATGTGCATGCAAATGGTGCTTTTGGCAGAACGCGCACGTGGATTTCTACCAAACGACGTGCTAAGCATGCCGATGTTGCTCTTTTTAGCACCCGCGCACGCATTTGTGCGAAAACGCGTTTTAAGCATGCACATGCATCTTTTGGTAGACGCGGATGAAGTTTTCTGAAAAAGCACAAGATGTGCATGCAAATGGTGCTTTTTGCAGAACGCGCACGTGGATTTCTACCAAACGACGTGCTAAGCATGCCGATGCTGCTCTTTTTAGCACCCGCGCACGGATTTGTGCGAAAACGCGTTTTAAGCATGCACATGCATCTTTTGGTAGACGCGGATGAAGTTTTCTGCAAAACCACAAGATGTGCATGCAAATGGTGCTTTTTGCAGAACGCGCACGTGGATTTCTACCAAACGACGTGCTAAGCATGCCGATGCTGCTCTTTTTAGCACCCGCGCACGCATTTGTGCGAAAACGCGTTTTAAGCATGCACATGCATCTTTTGGTAGACGCGGATGAAGTTTTCTGCAAAACCACAAGATGTGCATGCAAATGGTGCTTTTTGCAGAACGCGCACGTGGATTTCTACCAAACGACGTGCTAAGCATGCCGATGCTGCTATTTTTAGCACCCGCGCACGCATTTGTGCGAAAACGCGTTTTAAGCATGCACATGCATCTTTTGGTAGACGCGGATGAAGTTTTCTGCAAAACCACAAGATGTGCATACAAATGGTGCTTTTGGCAGAACGCGCACGTGGATTTCTACCAAACGACGTGCTAAGCATGCCGATGCTGCTCTTTTTAGCACCCGCGCACGCATTTGTGCGAAAACGCGTTTTAAGCATGCACATGCATCTTTTGGTAGACGCGGATGAAGTTTTCTGCAGAACCACAAGATGTGCATGCAAATGGTGCTTTTTGCAGAACGCGCACGTGGATTTCTACCAAACGACGTGCTAAGCATGCCGATGCTGCTCTTTTTAGCACCCGCGCACGGATTTGTGCGAAAACGCGTTTTAAGGATGCACATGCATCTTTTGGTAGACGCGGATGAAGTTTTCTGCAAAACCACAAGATGTGCATGCAAATGGTGCTTTTTGCAGAACGCGCACGTGGATTTCTACCAAACGACGTGCTAAGCATGCCGATGCTGCTCCTTTTAGCACCCGCGCACGGATTTGTGCGAAAACGCGTTTTAAGCATGCACATGCACCTTTTGGTAGACGCGGATGAAGTTTTCTGCAAAACCACAAGATGTGCATGCAAATGGTGCTTTTGGCAGAACGCGCACGTGGATTTCTACCAAACGACGTGCTAAGCATGCCGATGCTGCTCTTTTTAGCACCAGCGCACGGATTTGTGCGAAAACGCGTTTTAAGCATGCACATGCATCTTTTGGTAGACGCGGATGAAGTTTTCTGCAAAACCACAAGATGTGCATGCAAATGGTGCTTTTTGCAGAACGCGCACGTGGATTTCTACCAAACGACGTGCTAAGCATGCCGATGCTGCTCTTTTTAGCACCCGCGCACGGATTTGTGCGAAAACGCGTTTTAAGCATGCACATGCATCTTTTGGTAGACGCGGTTGAGGTTTTCTGCAAAAGCACAAGATGTGCATGCAAATGGTGCTTTTGGCAGAACGCGCACTTGGATTTCTACCAAACGACGTGCTAAGCATGCCGATGCTGCTCTTTTTAGCACCCGCGCACGGATTTGTGCGAAAACGCGTTTTAAAGCATGCACATGCATCTTTTGGTAGACGCGGATGAAGTTTTCTGCAAAACCACAAGATGTGCATGCAAATGGTGCTTTTTGCAGAACGCGCACGTGGATTTCTACCAAACGACGTGCTAAGCATGCCGATGCTGCTATTTTTAGCACCCGCGCACGCATTTGTGCGAAAACGCGTTTTAAGCATGCACATGCATCTTTTGGTAGACGCGGATGAAGTTTTCTGCAAAACCACAAGATGTGCATGCAAATGGTGCTTTTTGCAGAACGCGCACGTGGATTTCTACCAAACAACGTGCTAAGCATGCCGATGCTGCTCTTTTTAGCACCCGCGCACGGATTTGTGCGAAAACGCGTTTTAAGCATGCACATGCATCTTTTGGTAGACGCGGATGAAGTTTTCTGCAAAACCACAAGATGTGCATGCAAATGGTGCTTTTTGCAGAACGCGCTCGTGGATTTCTACCAAACGACGTGCTAAGCATGCCGATGCTGCTCTTTTTAGCACCCGCGCACGCATTTGTGCGAAAAGGCGTTTTAAGCATGCACATGCATCTTTTGGTAGACGCGGATGAAGTTTTCTGCAAAACCACAAGATGTGCATGCAAATGGTGCTTTTTGCAGAACGCGCACGTGGATTTCTACCAAACGACGTGCTAAGCATGCCGATGCTGCTCTTTTTAGCACCCGCGCACGGATTTGTGCGAAAACGCGTTTTAAGCATGCACATGCATCTTTTGGTAGACGCGGATGAAGTTTTCTGCAAAACCACAAGATGTGCATGCAAATGGTGCTTTTGGCAGAACGCGCACGTGGATTTCTACCAAACGACGTGCTAAGCATGCCGATGCTGCTCTTTTTAGCACCCGCGCACGCATTTGTGCGAAAACGCGTTTTAAGCATGCACATGCATCTTTTGGTAGACGCGGATGAAGTTTTCTGCAAAACCACAAGATGTGCATGCAAATGGTGGTTTTTGCAGAACGCGCACGTGGATTTCTACCAAACGACGTGCTAAGCATGCCGATGCTGCTCTTTTTAGCACCCGCGCACGGATTTGTGCGAAAACGCGTTTTAAGCATGCACATGCATCTTTTGGTAGACGCGGATGAGGTTTTCTGCAAAAGCACAAGATGTGCATGCAAATGGTGCTTTTGGCAGAACGCGCACGTGGATTTCTACCAAACGACGTGCTAAGCATGCCGATGTTGCTCTTTTTAGCACCCGCGCACGCATTTGTGCGAAAACGCGTTTTAAGCATGCACATGCATCTTTTGGTAGACGCGGATGAAGTTTTCTGAAAAAGCACAAGATGTGCATGCAAATGGTGCTTTTTGCAGAACGCGCACGTGGATTTCTACCAAACGACGTGCTAAGCATGCCGATGCTGCTCTTTTTAGCACCCGCGCACGGATTTGTGCGAAAACGCGTTTTAAGCATGCACATGCATCTTTTGGTAGACGCGGATGAAGTTTTCTGCAAAACCACAAGATGTGCATGCAAATGGTGCTTTTTGCAGAACGCGCACGTGGATTTCTACCAAACGACGTGCTAAGCATGCCGATGCTGCTCTTTTTAGCACCCGCGCACGCATTTGTGCGAAAACGCGTTTTAAGCATGCACATGCATCTTTTGGTAGACGCGGATGAAGTTTTCTGCAAAACCACAAGATGTGCATGCAAATGGTGCTTTTTGCAGAACGCGCACGTGGATTTCTACCAAACAACGTGCTAAGCATGCCGATGCTGCTCTTTTTAGCACCCGCGCACGGATTTGTGCGAAAACGCGTTTTAAGCATGCACATGCATCTTTTGGTAGACGCGGATGAAGTTTTCTGCAAAACCACAAGATGTGCATGCAAATGGTGCTTTTTGCAGAACGCGCTCGTGGATTTCTACCAAACGACGTGCTAAGCATGCCGATGCTGCTCTTTTTAGCACCCGCGCACGCATTTGTGCGAAAAGGCGTTTTAAGCATGCACATGCATCTTTTGGTAGACGCGGATGAAGTTTTCTGCAAAACCACAAGATGTGCATGCAAATGGTGCTTTTTGCAGAACGCGCACGTGGATTTCTACCAAACGACGTGCTAAGCATGCCGATGCTGCTCTTTTTAGCACCCGCGCACGGATTTGTGCGAAAACGCGTTTTAAGGATGCACATGCATCTTTTGGTAGACGCGGATGAAGTTTTCTGCAAAACCACAAGATGTGCATGCAAATGGTGCTTTTTGCAGAACGCGCACGTGGATTTCTACCAAACGACGTGCTAAGCATGCCGATGCTGCTCCTTTTAGCACCCGCGCACGGATTTGTGCGAAAACGCGTTTTAAGCATGCACATGCACCTTTTGGTAGACGCGGATGAAGTTTTCTGCAAAACCACAAGATGTGCATGCAAATGGTGCTTTTGGCAGAACGCGCACGTGGATTTCTACCAAACGACGTGCTAAGCATGCCGATGCTGCTCTTTTTAGCACCAGCGCACGGATTTGTGCGAAAACGCGTTTTAAGCATGCACATGCATCTTTTGGTAGACGCGGATGAAGTTTTCTGCAAAACCACAAGATGTGCATGCAAATGGTGCTTTTTGCAGAACGCGCACGTGGATTTCTACCAAACGACGTGCTAAGCATGCCGATGCTGCTCTTTTTAGCACCCGCGCACGGATTTGTGCGAAAACGCGTTTTAAGCATGCACATGCATCTTTTGGTAGACGCGGTTGAGGTTTTCTGCAAAAGCACAAGATGTGCATGCAAATGGTGCTTTTGGCAGAACGCGCACTTGGATTTCTACCAAACGACGTGCTAAGCATGCCGATGCTGCTCTTTTTAGCACCCGCGCACGGATTTGTGCGAAAACGCGTTTTAAGCATGCACATGCATCTTTTGGTAGACGCGGATGAAGTTTTCTGCAAAACCACAAGATGTGCATGCAAATGGTGCTTTTTGCAGAACGCGCACGTGGATTTCTACCAAACGACGTGCTAAGCATGCCGATGCTGCTATTTTTAGCACCCGCGCACGCATTTGTGCGAAAACGCGTTTTAAGCATGCACATGCATCTTTTGGTAGACGCGGATGAAGTTTTCTGCAAAACCACAAGATGTGCATGCAAATGGTGCTTTTTGCAGAACGCGCACGTGGATTTCTACCAAACAACGTGCTAAGCATGCCGATGCTGCTCTTTTTAGCACCCGCGCACGGATTTGTGCGAAAACGCGTTTTAAGCATGCACATGCATCTTTTGGTAGACGCGGATGAAGTTTTCTGCAAAACCACAAGATGTGCATGCAAATGGTGCTTTTTGCAGAACGCGCTCGTGGATTTCTACCAAACGACGTGCTAAGCATGCCGATGCTGCTCTTTTTAGCACCCGCGCACGCATTTGTGCGAAAAGGCGTTTTAAGCATGCACATGCATCTTTTGGTAGACGCGGATGAAGTTTTCTGCAAAACCACAAGATGTGCATGCAAATGGTGCTTTTTGCAGAACGCGCACGTGGATTTCTACCAAACGACGTGCTAAGCATGCCGATGCTGCTCTTTTTAGCACCCGCGCACGGATTTGTGCGAAAACGCGTTTTAAGCATGCACATGCATCTTTTGGTAGACGCGGATGAAGTTTTCTGCAAAACCACAAGATGTGCATGCAAATGGTGCTTTTGGCAGAACGCGCACGTGGATTTCTACCAAACGACGTGCTAAGCATGCCGATGCTGCTCTTTTTAGCACCCGCGCACGCATTTGTGCGAAAACGCGTTTTAAGCATGCACATGCATCTTTTGGTAGACGCGGATGAAGTTTTCTGCAAAACCACAAGATGTGCATGCAAATGGTGGTTTTTGCAGAACGCGCACGTGGATTTCTACCAAACGACGTGCTAAGCATGCCGATGCTGCTCTTTTTAGCACCCGCGCACGGATTTGTGCGAAAACGCGTTTTAAGCATGCACATGCATCTTTTGGTAGACGCGGATGAGGTTTTCTGCAAAAGCACAAGATGTGCATGCAAATGGTGCTTTTGGCAGAACGCGCACGTGGATTTCTACCAAACGACGTGCTAAGCATGCCGATGTTGCTCTTTTTAGCACCCGCGCACGCATTTGTGCGAAAACGCGTTTTAAGCATGCACATGCATCTTTTGGTAGACGCGGATGAAGTTTTCTGAAAAAGCACAAGATGTGCATGCAAATGGTGCTTTTTGCAGAACGCGCACGTGGATTTCTACCAAACGACGTGCTAAGCATGCCGATGCTGCTCTTTTTAGCACCCGCGCACGGATTTGTGCGAAAACGCGTTTTAAGCATGCACATGCATCTTTTGGTAGACGCGGATGAAGTTTTCTGCAAAACCACAAGATGTGCATGCAAATGGTGCTTTTTGCAGAACGCGCACGTGGATTTCTACCAAACGACGTGCTAAGCATGCCGATGCTGCTCTTTTTAGCACCCGCGCACGCATTTGTGCGAAAACGCGTTTTAAGCATGCACATGCATCTTTTGGTAGACGCGGATGAAGTTTTCTGCAAAACCACAAGATGTGCATGCAAATGGTGCTTTTTGCAGAACGCGCACGTGGATTTCTACCAAACAACGTGCTAAGCATGCCGATGCTGCTCTTTTTAGCACCCGCGCACGGATTTGTGCGAAAACGCGTTTTAAGCATGCACATGCATCTTTTGGTAGACGCGGATGAAGTTTTCTGCAAAACCACAAGATGTGCATGCAAATGGTGCTTTTTGCAGAACGCGCTCGTGGATTTCTACCAAACGACGTGCTAAGCATGCCGATGCTGCTCTTTTTAGCACCCGCGCACGCATTTGTGCGAAAACGCGTTTTAAGCATGCACATGCATCTTTTGGTAGACGCGGATGAAGTTTTCTGCAAAACCACAAGATGTGCATGCAAATGGTGCTTTTTGCAGAACGCGCACGTGGATTTCTACCAAACGACGTGCTAAGCATGCCGATGCTGCTCTTTTTAGCACCCGCGCACGGATTTGTGCGAAAACGCGTTTTAAGCATGCACATGCATCTTTTGGTAGACGCGGATGAAGTTTTCTGCAAAACCACAAGATGTGCATGCAAATGGTGCTTTTGGCAGAACGCGCACGTGGATTTCTACCAAACGACGTGCTAAGCATGCTGATGCTGCTCTTTTTAGCATCCGCGCACGCATTTGTGCGAAAACGCGTTTTAAGCATGCACATGCATCTTTTGGTAGACGCGGATGAAGTTTTCTGCAAAACCACAAGATGTGCATGCAAATGGTGCTTTTGGCAGAACGCGCACGTGGATTTCTACCAAATGACGTGCTAAGCATGCCGATGCTGCTCTTTTTAGCACCCGCGCACGCATTTGTGCGAAAACGCGTTTTAAGCATGCACATGCATCTTTTGGTAGACGCGGATGAAGTTTTCTGCAAAAGCACAAGATGTGCATGCAAATGGTGGTTTTTGCAGAACGCGCACGTGGATTTCTACCAAACGACGTGCTAAGCATGCCGATGCTGCTCTTTTTAGCACCCGCGCACGGATTTGTGCGAAAACGCGTTTTACGCATGCACATGCATCTTTTGGTAGACGCGGATGAGGTTTTCTGCAAAAGCACAAGATGTGCATGCAAATGGTGCTTTTGGCAGAACGCGCACGTGGATTTCTACCAAACGACGTGCTAAGCATGCCGATGTTGCTCTTTTTAGCACCCGCGCACGCATTTGTGCGAAAACGCGTTTTAAGCATGCACATGCATCTTTTGGTAGACGCGGATGAAGTTTTCTGAAAAAGCACAAGATGTGCATGCAAATGGTGCTTTTTGCAGAACGCGCACGTGGATTTCTACCAAACGACGTGCTAAGCATGCCGATGCTGCTCTTTTTAGCACCCGCGCACGGATTTGTGCGAAAACGCGTTTTAAGCATGCACATGCATCTTTTGGTAGACGCGGATGAAGTTTTCTGCAAAACCACAAGATGTGCATGCAAATGGTGCTTTTTGCAGAACGCGCACGTGGATTTCTACCAAACGACGTGCTAAGCATGCCGATGCTGCTCTTTTTAGCACCCGCGCACGCATTTGTGCGAAAACGCGTTTTAAGCATGCACATGCATCTTTTGGTAGACGCGGATGAAGTTTTCTGCAAAACCACAAGATGTGCATGCAAATGGTGCTTTTTGCAGAACGCGCACGTGGATTTCTACCAAACGACGTGCTAAGCATGCCGATGCTGCTATTTTTAGCACCCGCGCACGCATTTGTGCGAAAAGGCGTTTTAAGCATGCACATGCATCTTTTGGTAGACGCGGATGAAGTTTTCTGCAAAACCACAAGATGTGCATACAAATGGTGCTTTTGGCAGAACGCGCACGTGGATTTCTACCAAACGACGTGCTAAGCATGCCGATGCTGCTCTTTTTAGCACCCGCGCACGCATTTGTGCGAAAACGCGTTTTAAGCATGCACATGCACCTTTTGGTAGACGCGGATGAAGTTTTCTGCAAAACCACAAGATGTGCATGCAAATGGTGCTTTTGGCAGAACGCGCACGTGGATTTCTACCAAACGACGTGCTAAGCATGCCGATGCTGCTCTTTTTAGCACCCGCGCACGGATTTGTGCGAAAACGCGTTTTAAGCATGCACATGCATCTTTTGGTAGACGCGGATGAAGTTTTCTGCAAAACCACAAGATGTGCATGCAAATGGTGCTTTTTGCAGAACGCGCACGTGGATTTCTACCAAACGACGTGCTAAGCATGCCGATGCTGCTCTTTTTAGCACCCGCGCACGGATTTGTGCGAAAACGCGTTTTAAGCATACACATGCATCTTTTGGTAGACGCGGATGAGGTTTTCTGCAAAAGCACAAGATGTGCATGCAAATGGTGCTTTTGGCAGAACGCGCACGTGGATTTCTACCAAACGACGTGCTAAGCATGCCGATGCTGCTCTTTTTAGCACCCGCGCACGGATTTGTGCGAAAACGCGTTTTAAGCATGCACATGCATCTTTTGGTAGACGCGGATGAAGTTTTCTGCAAAACCACAAGATGTGCATGCAAATGGTGCTTTTTGCAGAACGCGCACGTGGATTTCTACCAAACGACGTGCTAAGCATGCCGATGCTGCTATTTTTAGCACCCGCGCACGCATTTGTGCGAAAACGCGTTTTAAGCATGCACATGCATCTTTTGGTAGACGCGGATGAAGTTTTCTGCAAAACCACAAGATGTGCATGCAAATGGTGCTTTTTGCAGAACGCGCACGTGGATTTCTACCAAACAACGTGCTAAGCATGCCGATGCTGCTCTTTTTAGCACCCGCGCACGGATTTGTGCGAAAACGCGTTTTAAGCATGCACATGCATCTTTTGGTAGACGCGGATGAAGTTTTCTGCAAAACCACAAGATGTGCATGCAAATGGTGCTTTTTGCAGAACGCGCTCGTGGATTTCTACCAAACGATGTGCTAAGCATGCCGATGCTGCTCTTTTTAGCACCCGCGCACGCATTTGTGCGAAAACGCGTTTTAAGCATGCACATGCATCTTTTGGTAGACGCGGATGAAGTTTTCTGCAAAACCACAAGATGTGCATGCAAATGGTGCTTTTTGCAGAACGCGCACGTGGATTTCTACCAAACGACGTGCTAAGCATGCCGATGCTGCTCTTTTTAGCACCCGCGCACGGATTTGTGCGAAAACGCGTTTTAAGCATGCACATGCATCTTTTGGTAGACGCGGATGAAGTTTTCTGCAAAACCACAAGATGTGCATGCAAATGGTGCTTTTGGCAGAACGCGCACGTGGATTTCTACCAAACGACGTGCTAAGCATGCCGATGCTGCTCTTTTTAGCACCCGCGCACGCATTTGTGCGAAAACGCGTTTTAAGCATGCACATGCATCTTTTGGTAGACGCGGATGAAGTTTTCTGCAAAACCACAAGATGTGCATGCAAATGGTGCTTTTGGCAGAACGCGCACGTGGATTTCTACCAAATGACGTGCTAAGCATGCCGATGCTGCTCTTTTTAGCACCCGCGCACGCATTTGTGCGAAAACGCGTTTTAAGCATGCACATGCATCTTTTGGTAGACGCGGATGAAGTTTTCTGCAAAACCACAAGATGTGCATGCAAATGGTGCTTTTTGCAGAACGCGCACGTGGATTTCTACGAAACGACGTGCTAAGCATGCCGATGCTGCTCTTTTTAGCACCCGCGCACGGATTTGTGCGAAAACGCGTTTTAAGCATGCACATGCATCTTTTGGTAGACGCGGATGAAGTTTTCTGCAAAACCACAAGATGTGCATGCAAATGGTGCTTTTGGCAGAACGCGCACGTGGATTTCTACCAAACGACGTGCTAAGCATGCCGATGCTGCTCTTTTTAGCACCCGCGCACGCATTTGTGCGAAAACGCGTTTTAAGCATGCACATGCATCTTTTGGTAGACGCGGATGAAGTTTTCTGCAAAACCACAAGATGTGCATGCAAATGGTGCTTTTGGCAGAACGCGCACGTGGATTTCTACCAAATGACGTGCTAAGCATGCCGATGCTGCTCTTTTTAGCACCCGCGCACGCATTTGTGCGAAAACGCGTTTTAAGCATGCACATGCATCTTTTGGTAGACGCGGATGAAGTTTTCTGCAAAACCACAAGATGTGCATGCAAATGGTGCTTTTTGCAGAACGCGCACGTGGATTTCTACGAAACGACGTGCTAAGCATGCCGATGCTGCTCTTTTTAGCACCCGCGCACGCATTTGTGCGAAAACGCGTTTTAAGCATGCACATGCATCTTTTGGTAGACGCGCATGAAGTTTTCTGCAAAACCACAAGATGTGCATGCAAATGGTGCTTTTTGCAGAACGCGCACGTGGATGTCTACCAAACGACGTGCTAAGCATGCCGATGCTGCTCTTTTTAGCACCCGCGCACGCATTTGTGCGAAAACGCGTTTTAAGCATGCACATGCATCTTTTGGTAGACGCGGATGAAGTTTTCTGCAAAACCACAAGATGTGCATGCAAATGGTGCTTTTTGCAGAATGCGCACGTGGATTTCTACCAAACGACGTGCTAAGCTTCCCGATGCTGCTCTTTTTAGCACCCGCGCACGGATTTGTGCGAAAACGCGTTTTAAGCATGCACATGCATCTTTTGGTAGACGCGGATGAAGTTTTCTGCAAAACCACAAGATGTGCATGCAAATGGTGCTTTTGGCAGAACGCGCACGTGGATTTCTACCAAACGACGTGCTAAGCATGCCGATGCTGCTCTTTTTAGCACCCGCGCACGCATTTGTGCGAAAACGCGTTTTAAGCATGCACATGCATCTTTTGGTAGACGCGGATGAAGTTTTCTGCAAAACCACAAGATGTGCATGCAAATGGTGGTTTTTGCAGAACGCGCACGTGGATTTCTACCAAACGACGTGCTAAGCATGCCGATGCTGCTCTTTTTAGCACCCGCGCACGGATTTGTGCGAAAACGCGTTTTAAGCATGCACATGCATCTTTTGGTAGACGCGGATGAGGTTTTCTGCAAAAGCACAAGATGTGCATGCAAATGGTGCTTTTGGCAGAACGCGCACGTGGATTTCTACCAAACGACGTGCTAAGCATGCCGATGTTGCTCTTTTTAGCACCCGCGCACGCATTTGTGCGAAAACGCGTTTTAAGCATGCACATGCATCTTTTGGTAGACGCGGATGAAGTTTTCTGAAAAAGCACAAGATGTGCATGCAAATGGTGCTTTTTGCAGAACGCGCACGTGGATTTCTACCAAACGACGTGCTAAGCATGCCGATGCTGCTCTTTTTAGCACCCGCGCACGGATTTGTGCGAAAACGCGTTTTAAGCATGCACATGCATCTTTTGGTAGACGCGGATGAAGTTTTCTGCAAAACCACAAGATGTGCATGCAAATGGTGCTTTTGGCAGAACGCGCACGTGGATTTCTACCAAACGACGTGCTAAGCATGCCGATGCTGCTCTTTTAGCACCCGCGCACGCATTTGTGCGAAAACGCGTTTTAAGCATGCACATGCATCTTTTGGTAGACGCGGATGAAGTTTTCTGCAAAACCACAAGATGTGCATGCAAATGGTGCTTTTTGCAGAACGCGCACGTGGATTTCTACCAAACGACGTGCTAAGCATGCCGATGCTGCTATTTTTAGCACCCGCGCACGCATTTGTGCGAAAACGCGTTTTAAGCATGCACATGCATCTTTTGGTAGACGCGGATGAAGTTTTCTGCAAAACCACAAGATGTGCATACAAATGGTGCTTTTGGCAGAACGCGCACGTGGATTTCTACCAAACGACGTGCTAAGCATGCCGATGCTGCTCTTTTTAGCACCCGCGCACGGATTTGTGCGAAAACGCGTTTTAAGCATGCACATGCATCTTTTGGTAGACGCGGATGAAGTTTTCTGCAAAACCACAAGATGTGCATGCAAATGGTGCTTTTTGCAGAACGCGCACGTGGATTTCTACCAAACGACGTGCTAAGCATGCCGATGCTGCTATTTTTAGCACCCGCGCACGCATTTGTGCGAAAACGCGTTTTAAGCATGCACATGCATCTTTTGGTAGACGCGGATGAAGTTTTCTGCAAAACCACAAGATGTGCATACAAATGGTGCTTTTTGCAGAACGCGCACGTGGATTTCTACCAAACGACGTGCTAAGCATGCCGATGCTGCTCTTTTTAGCACCCGCGCACGGATTTGTGCGAAAACGCGTTTTAAGCATGCACATGCATCTTTTGGTAGACGCGGATGAAGTTTTCTGCAAAACCACAAGATGTGCATGCAAATGGTGCTTTTTGCAGAACGCGCACGTGGATTTCTACCAAACGACGTGCTAAGCATGCCGATGCTGCTCCTTTTAGCACCCGCGCACGGATTTGTGCGAAAACGCGTTTTAAGCATGCACATGCACCTTTTGGTAGACGCGGATGAAGTTTTCTGCAAAACCACAAGATGTGCATGCAAATGGTGCTTTTGGCAGAACGCGCACGTGGATTTCTACCAAACGACGTGCTAAGCATGCCGATGCTGCTCTTTTTAGCACCCGCGCACGCATTTGTGCGAAAACGCGTTTTAAGCATGCACATGCATCTTTTGGTAGACGCGGATAAAGTTTTCTGCAAAACCACAAGATGTGCATGCAAATGGTGCTTTTTGCAGAACGCGCACGTGGATTTCTACCAAACGACGTGCTAAGCATGCCGATGCTGCTCTTTTTAGCACCCGCGCACGGATTTGTGCGAAAACGCGTTTTAAGCATGCACATGCATCTTTTGGTAGACGCGGATGAAGTTTTCTGCAAAACCACAAGATGTGTATGCAAATGGTGCTTTTTGCAGAACGCGCACGTGGATTTCTACCAAACGACGTGCTAAGCATGCCGATGCTGCTCTTTTTAGCACCCGCGCACGGATTTGTGCGAAAACGCGTTTTAAGCATGCACATGCATCTTTTGGTAGACGCGGATGAAGTTTTCTGCAAAACCACAAGATGCGCATGCAAATGGTGCTTTTGGCAGAACGCGCACGTGGATTTCTACCAAACGACGTGCTAAGCATGCCGATGCTGCTCTTTTTAGCACCCGCGCACGCATTTGTGCGAAAACGCGTTTTAGGCATGCACATGCATCTTTTGGTAGACGCGGATGAAGTTTTCTGCAAAACCACAAGATGTGCATGCAAATGGTGCTTTTTGCAGAACGCGCACGTGGATTTCTACCAAACGACGTGGTAAGCATGCCGATGCTGCTCTTTTTAGCACCCGCGCACGGATTTGTGCGAAAACGCGTTTTAAGCATGCACATGCATCTTTTGGTAGACGCGGATGAAGTTTTCTGCAAAACCACAAGATGTGCATGCAAATGGTGCTTTTGGCAGAACGCGCACGTGGATTTCTACCAAACGACGTGCTAAGCATGCCGATGCTGCTCTTTTTAGCACCCGCGCACGCATTTGTGCGAAAACGCGTTTTAAGCATGCCCATGCATCTTTTGGTAGACGCGGATGAAGTTTTCTGCAAAACCACAAGACGTGCATGCAAATGGTGCTTTTTGCAGAACGCGCACGTGGATTTCTACCAAACGACGTGCTAAGCATGCCGATGCTGCTCTTTTTAGCACCCGCGCACGGATTTGTGCGAAAACGCGTTTTAAGCATGCACATGCATCTTTTGGTAGACGCGGATGAAGTTTTCTGCAAAACCACAAGATGTGCATGCAAATGGTGCTTTTTGCAGAACGCGCACGTGGATTTCTACCAAACGACGTGCTAAGCATGCCGATGCTGCTCTTTTTAGCACCCACGCACGGATTTGTGCGAAAACGCGTTTTAAGCATGCACATGCATCTTTTGGTAGACGCGGATGAAGTTTTCTGCAAAACCACAAGATGTGCATGCAAATGGTGCTTTTTGCAGAACGCGCACGTGGATTTCTACCAAACGACGTGCTAAGCATGCCGATGCTGCTCTTTTTAGCACCCGCGCATGGATTTGTGCGAAAACGCGTTTTAAGCATGCACATGCATCTTTTGGTAGACGCGGATGAAGTTTTCTGCAAAACCACAAGATGTGCATGCAAATGGTGCTTTTTGCAGAACGCGCACGTGGATTTCTACCAAACGACGTGCTAAGTATGCCGATGCTGCTCTTTTTAGCACCCGCGCACGGATTTGTGCGAAAACGCGTTTTAAGCATGCACATGCATCTTTTGGTAGACGCGGATGAAGTTTTCTGCAAAACCACAATATGTGCATGCAAATGGTGCTTTTGGCAGAACGCGCACGTGGATTTCTACCAAACGACGTGCTAAGCATGCCGATGCTGCTCTTTTTAGCACCCGCGCACGCATTTGTGCGAAAACGCGTTTTAAGCATGCACATGCATCTTTTGGTAGACGCGGATAAAGTTTTCTGCAAAACCACAAGATGTGCATGCAAATGGTGCTTTTTGCAGAACGCGCACGTGGATTTCTACCAAACGACGTGCTAAGCATGCCGATGCTGCTCTTTTTAGCACCCGCGCACGGATTTGTGCGAAAACGCGTTTTAAGCATGCACATGCATCTTTTGGTAGACGCGGATGAAGTTTTCTGCAAAACCACAAGATGTGCATGCAAATGGTGCTTTTGGCAGAACGCGCACGTGGATTTCTACCAAACGACGTGCTAAGCAGGCCGATGCTGCTCTTTTTAGCACCCGCGCACGCATTTGTGCGAAAACGCGTTTTAAGCATGCACATGCATCTTTTGGTAGACGCGGATGAAGTTTTCTGCAAAACCAGAAGATGTGCATGCAAATGGTGCTTTTGGCAGAACGCGCACGTGGATTTCTACCAAACGACGTGCTAAGCATGCCGATGCTGCTCTTTTTAGCACCCGCGCACGGATTTGTGCGAAAACGCGTTTTAAGCATGCACATGCATCTTTTGGTAGACGCGGATGAAGTTTTCTGCAAAACCACAAGATGTTCATGCAAATGGTGCTTTTGGCCGAACGCGCACGTGGATTTCTACCAAACGACGTGCTAAGCATGCCGATGCTGCTCTTTTTAGCACCCGCGCACGCATTTGTGCGAAAACGCGTTTTAAGCATGCACATGCATCTTTTGGTAGACGCGGATGAAGTTTTCTGCAAAACCACAAGATGTGCATGCAAATGGTGCTTTTGGCAGAACGCGCACGTGGATTTCTACCAAACGACGTGCTAAGCATGCCGATGCTGCTCTTTTTAGCACCCGCGCACGCATTTGTGCGAAAACGCGTTTTAAGCATGCACATGCATCTTTTGGTAGACGCGGATGAAGTTTTCTGCAAAACCACAAGATGTGCATGCAAATGGTGCTTTTGGCAGAACGCGCACGTGGATTTCTACCAAACGACGTGCTAAGCATGCCGATGCTGCTCTTTTTAGCACCCGCGCACGCATTTGTGCGAAAACGCGTTTTAGGCATGCACATGCATCTTTTGGTAGACGCGGATGAAGTTTTCTGCAAAACCACAAGATGTGCATGCAAATGGTGCTTTTGGCAGAACGCGCACGTGGATTTCTACCAAACGACGTGCTAAGCATGCCGATGCTGCTCTTTTTAGCACCCGCGCACACATTTGTGCGAAAACGCGTTTTAAGCATGCACATGCATCTTTTGGTAGACGCGGATGAAGTTTTCTGCAAAACCACAAGATGTGCATGCAAATGGTGCTTTTTGCAGAACGCGCACGTGGATTTCTACCAAACGACGTGCTAAGCATGCCGATGCTGCTCTTTTTAGCACCCGCGCACGGATTTGTGCGAAAACGCGTTTTAAGCATGCACATGCATCTTTTGGTAGACGCGGATGAAGTTTTCTGCAAAACCACAAGATGTGCATGCAAATGGTGCTTTTTGCAGAACGCGCACGTGGATTTCTACCAAACGACGTGCTAAGCATGCCGATGCTGCTCTTTTTAGCACCCGCGCACGGATTTGTGCGAAAACGCGTTTTAAGCATGCACATGCATCTTTTGGTAGACGCGGATGAAGTTTTCTGCAAAACAACAAGATGTGCATGCAAATGGTGCTTTTTGCAGAACGCGCACGTGGATTTCTACCAAACGACGTGCTAAGTATGCCGATGCTGCTCTTTTTAGCACCCGCGCACGGATTTGTGCGAAAACACGTTTTAAGCATGCACATGCATCTTTTGGTAGACGCGGATGAAGTTTTCTGCAAAACCACAAGATGTGCATGCAAATGGTGCTTTTGGCAGAACGCGCACGTGGATTTCTACCAAACGACGTGCTAAGCATGCCGATGCTGCTCTTTTTAGCACCCGCGCACGCATTTGTGCGAAAACGCGTTTTAAGCATGCAGATGCATCTTTTGGTAGACGCGGATAAAGTTTTCTGCAAAACCACAAGATGTGCATGCAAATGGTGCTTTTTGCAGAACGCGCACGTGGATTTCTACCAAACGACGTGCTAAGCATGCCGATGCTGCTCTTTTTAGCACCCGCGCACGGATTTGTGCGAAAACGCGTTTTAAGCATGCACATGCATCTTTTGGTAGACGCGGATGAAGTTTTCTGCAAAACCACAAGATGTGCATGCAAATGGTGCTTTTGGCAGAACGCGCACGTGGATTTCTACCAAACGACGTGCTAAGCATGCCGATGCTGCTCTTTTTAGCACCCGCGCACGCATTTGTGCGAAAACGCGTTTTAAGCATGCACATGCATCTTTTGGTAGACGCGGATGAAGTTTTCTGCAAAACCACAAGATGTGCATGCAAATGGTGCTTTTGGCAGAACGCGCACGTGGATTTCTACCAAACGACGTGCTAAGCATGCCGATGCTGCTCTTTTTAGCACCCGCGCACGCATTTGTGCGAAAACGCGTTTTAAGCATGCACATGCATCTTTTGGTAGACGCGGATGAAGTTTTCTGCAAAACCACAAGATGTGCATGCAAATGGTGCTTTTGGCAGAACGCGCACGTGGATTTCTACCAAACGACGTGCTAAGCATGCCGATGCTGCTCCTTTTAGCACCCGCGCACGGATTTGTGCGAAAACGCGTTTTAAGCATGCACATGCATCTTTTGGTAGACGCGGATGAAGTTTTCTGCAAAACCACAAGATGTGCATGCAAATGGTGCTTTTTGCAGAACGCGCACGTGGATTTCTACCAAACGACGTGCTAAGCATGCCGATGCTGCTCCTTTTAGCACCCGCGCACGGATTTGTGCGAAAACGCGTTTTAAGCATTCACATGCATCTTTTGGTAGACGCGGATGAAGTTTTCTGCAAAACCACAAGATGTGCATGCAAACGGTGCTTTTGGCAGAACGCGCACGTGGATTTCTACCAAACGACGTGCTAAGCATGCCGATGCTGCTCTTTTTAGCACCCGCGCACGCATTTGTGCGAAAACGCGTTTTAAGCATGCACATGCATCTTTTGGTAGACGCGGATGAAGTTTTCTGCAAAACCACAAGATGTGCATGCAAATGGTGCTTTTGAAAGAACGCGCACGTGGATTTCTACCAAACGACGTGCTAAGCATGCCGATGCTGCTCTTTTTAGCACCCGCGCACACATTTGTGCGAAAACGCGTTTTAAGCATGCACATGCATCTTTTGGTAGACGCGGATGAAGTTTTCTGCAAAACCACAAGATGTGCATGCAAATGGTGCTTTTTGCAGAACGCGCACGTGGATTTCTACCAAACGACGTGCTAAGCATGCCGATGCTGCTCTTTATAGCACCCGCGCACGGATTTGTGCGAAAACGCGTTTTAAGCATGCACATGCATCTTTTGGTAGACGCGGATGAAGTTTTCTGCAAAACCACAAGATGTGCATGCAAATGGTGCTTTTTGCAGAACGCGCACGTGGATTTCTACCAAACGACGTGCTAAGCATGCCGATGCTGCTCTTTTTAGCACCCGCGCACGGATTTGTGCGAAAACGCGTTTTAAGCATGCACATGCATCTTTTGGTAGACGCGGATGAAGTTTTCTGCAAAACCACAAGATGTGCATGCAAATGGTGCTTTTTGCAGAACGCGCACGTGGATTTCTACCAAACGACGTGCTAAGTATGCCGATGCTGCTCTTTTTAGCACCCGCGCACGGATTTGTGCGAAAACGCGTTTTAAGCATGCACATGCATCTTTTGGTAGACGCGGATGAAGTTTTCTGCAAAACCACAAGATGTGCATGCAAATGGTGCTTTTGGCAGAACGCGCACGTGGATTTCCACCAAACGACGTGCTAAGCATGCCGATGCTGCTCTTTTTAGCACCCGCGCACGCATTTGTGCGAAAACGCGTTTTAAGCATGCACATGCATCTTTTGGTAGACGCGGATGAAGTTTTCTGCAAAACCACAAGATGTGCATGCAAATGGTCCTTTTTGCAGAACGCGCACGTGGATTTCTACCAAACGACGTGCTAAGCATGCCGATGCTGCTCTTTTTAGCACCCGCGCACGGATTTGTGCGAAAACGCGTTTTAAGCATGCACATGCATCTTTTGGTAGACGCGGATGAAGTTTTCTGCAAAACCACAAGATGTGCATGCAAATGGTGCTTTTTGCAGAACGCGCACGTGGATTTCTACCAAACGACGTGCTAAGCATGCCGATGCTGCTCTTTTTAGCACCCGCGCACGGATTTGTGCGAAAACGCGTTTTAAGCATGCACATGCATCTTTTGGTAGACGCGGATGAAGTTTTCTGCAAAACCACAAGATGTGCATGCAAATGGTGCTTTTTGCAGAACGCGCACGTGGATTTCTACCAAACGACGTGCTAAGTATGCCGATGCTGCTCTTTTTAGCACCCGCGCACGGATTTGTGCGAAAACGCGTTTTAAGCATGCACATGCATCTTTTGGTAGACGCGGATGAAGTTTTCTGCAAAACCACAATATGTGCATGCAAATGGTGCTTTTGGCAGAACGCGCACGTGGATTTCTACCAAACGACGTGCTAAGCATGCCGATGCTGCTCTTTTTAGCACCCGCGCACGCATTTGTGCGAAAACGCGTTTTAAGCATGCACATGCATCTTTTGGTAGACGCGGATAAAGTTTTCTGCAAAACCACAAGATGTGCATGCAAATGGTGCTTTTTGCAGAACGCGCACGTGGATTTCTACCAAACGACGTGCTAAGCATGCCGATGCTGCTCTTTTTAGCACCCGCGCACGGATTTGTGCGAAAACGCGTTTTAAGCATGCACATGCATCTTTTGGTAGACGCGGATGAAGTTTTCTGCAAAACCACAAGATGTGCATGCAAATGGTGCTTTTGGCAGAACGCGCACGTGGATTTCTACCAAACGACGTGCTAAGCAGGCCGATGCTGCTCTTTTTAGCACCCGCGCACGCATTTGTGCGAAAACGCGTTTTAAGCATGCACATGCATCTTTTGGTAGACGCGGATGAAGTTTTCTGCAAAACCAGAAGATGTGCATGCAAATGGTGCTTTTGGCAGAACGCGCACGTGGATTTCTACCAAACGACGTGCTAAGCATGCCGATGCTGCTCTTTTTAGCACCCGCGCACGGATTTGTGCGAAAACGCGTTTTAAGCATGCACATGCATCTTTTGGTAGACGCGGATGAAGTTTTCTGCAAAACCACAAGATGTGCATGCAAATGGTGCTTTTGGCCGAACGCGCACGTGGATTTCTACCAAACGACGTGCTAAGCATGCCGATGCTGCTCTTTTTAGCACCCGCGCACGCATTTGTGCGAAAACGCGTTTTAAGCATGCACATGCATCTTTTGGTAGACGCGGATGAAGTTTTCTGCAAAACCACAAGATGTGCATGCAAATGGTGCTTTTGGCAGAACGCGCACGTGGATTTCTACCAAACGACGTGCTAAGCATGCCGATGCTGCTCTTTTTAGCACCCGCGCACGCATTTGTGCGAAAACGCGTTTTAAGCATGCACATGCATCTTTTGGTAGACGCGGATGAAGTTTTCTGCAAAACCACAAGATGTGCATGCAAATGGTGCTTTTGGCAGAACGCGCACGTGGATTTCTACCAAACGACGTGCTAAGCATGCCGATGCTGCTCTTTTTAGCACCCGCGCACGCATTTGTGCGAAAACGCGTTTTAGGCATGCACATGCATCTTTTGGTAGACGCGGATGAAGTTTTCTGCAAAACCACAAGATGTGCATGCAAATGGTGCTTTTGGCAGAACGCGCACGTGGATTTCTACCAAACGACGTGCTAAGCATGCCGATGCTGCTCTTTTTAGCACCCGCGCACACATTTGTGCGAAAACGCGTTTTAAGCATGCACATGCATCTTTTGGTAGACGCGGATGAAGTTTTCTGCAAAACCACAAGATGTGCATGCAAATGGTGCTTTTTGCAGAACGCGCACGTGGATTTCTACCAAACGACGTGCTAAGCATGCCGATGCTGCTCTTTTTAGCACCCGCGCACGGATTTGTGCGAAAACGCGTTTTAAGCATGCACATGCATCTTTTGGTAGACGCGGATGAAGTTTTCTGCAAAACCACAAGATGTGCATGCAAATGGTGCTTTTTGCAGAACGCGCACGTGGATTTCTACCAAACGACGTGCTAAGCATGCCGATGCTGCTCTTTTTAGCACCCGCGCACGGATTTGTGCGAAAACGCGTTTTAAGCATGCACATGC
>NW_027315123.1:0-70030 GCF_023375885.2 Dermacentor andersoni | reverse complement strand
ACACACGCGAGACAGATCGTCGTTTGGTAGAAATCCACGTGCGCGTTCTGCAAAAAGCACCATTTGCATGCACATCTTGTGGTTTTGCAGAAAACTTCATCCGCGTCTACCAAAAGATGCATGTGCATGCTTAAAACGCGTTTTCGCACAAATCCGTGCGCGGGTGCTAAAAAGAGCAGCATCGGCATGCTTAGCACGTCGTTTGGTAGAAATCCACGTGCGCGTTCTGCAAAAAGCACCATTTGCATGCACATCTTGTCGTTTTGCAGAAAACTTCATCCGCGTCTACCAAAAGATGCATGTGCATGCTTAAAACGCGTTTTCGCACAAATGCGTGCGCGGGTGCTAAAAAGAGCAGCATCGGCATGCTTAGCACGTCGTTTGGTAGAAATCCATGTGCGCGTTCTGCAAAAAGCACCATTTGCATGCACATCTTGTGGTTTTGCAGAAATCTTCATCCGCGTCTACCAAAAGATGCATGTGCATGCTTAAAACGCGTTTTCGCACAAATGCGTGCGCGGGTGCTAAAAATAGCAGCATCGGCATGCTTAGCACGTCGTTTGGTAGAAATCCACGTGCGCGTTCTGCAAAAAGCACCATTTGCATGCACATCTTGTGGTTTTGCAGAAAACTTCATCCGCGTCTACCAAAAGATGCATGTGCATGCTTAAAACGCGTTTTCGCACAAATGCGTGCGCGGGTGCTAAAAAGAGCAGCATCGGCATGCTTAGCACGTCGTTTGGTAGAAATCTACGTGCGCGTTCTGCCAAAAGCACCATTTGCATGCACATCTTGTGGTTTTGCAGAAAACTTCATCCGCGTCTACCAAAAGATGCATGTGCATGCTTAAAACGCGTTTTCGCACAAATCCGTGCGCGGGTGCTAAAAAGAGCAGCATCGGCATGCTTAGCACGTCGTTTGGTAGAAATCCACGTGCGCGTTCTTCAAAAAGCACCATTTGCATGCACATCTTGTGGTTTTGCAGAAAACTTCATCCGCGTCTACCAAAAGATGCATGTGCATGCTTAAAACGCGTTTTCGCACAAATGCGTGCGCGGGTGCTAAAAAGAGCAGCATCGGCATGCTTAGCACGTCGTTTGGTAGAAATCCACGTGCGCGTTCTGCCAAAAGCACCATTTGCATGCACATCTTGTGGTTTTGCAGAAAACTTCATCCGCGTCTGCCAAAAGATGCATGTGCATGCTTAAAACGCGTTTTCGCACAAATCCGTGCGCGGGTGCTAAAAAGAGCAGCATCGGCATGCTTAGCACGTCGTTTGGTAGAAATCCCCGTGCGCGTTCTGCAAAAAGCACCATTTGCGTGCACATCTTGTGGTTTTGCAGAAAACTTCATCCGCGTCTACCAAACGATGCATGTGCATGCTTAAAACGCGTTTTCGCACAAATGCGTGCGCGGGTGCTAAAAAGAGCAGCATCGGCATGCTTAGCACGTTGTTTGGTAGAAATTCACGTGCGCGTTCTGCAAAAAGCACCATTTGCATGCACATATTGTGGTTTTGCAGAAAACTTCATCCGCGTCTACCAAAAGATGCATGTGCATGCTTAAAACGCGTTTTCGCACAAATGCGTGCGCGGGTGCTAAAAAGAGCAGCATCGGCATGCTTAGCACGTCGTTTGGTAGAAATCCACGTGCGCGTTCTGCAAAAAGCGCCATTTGCATGCACATCTTGTGGTTTTGCAGAAAACTTCATCCGCGTCTACCAAAAGATGCATGTGCATGCTTAAAACGCGTTTTCGCACAAATGCGTGCGCGGGTGCTAAAAAGAGCAGCATCGGCATGCTTAGCACGTCGTTTGGTAGAAATCCACGTGCGCGTTCTGCAAAAAGCACCATTTGCATGCACATCTTGTGGTTTTGCAGAAAACTTCATCCGCGTCTACCAAAAGATGCATGTGCATGCTTAAAACGCGTTTTCGCACAAATGCGTGCGCGGGTGCTAAAAAGAGCAGCAGCGGCATGCTTAGCACGTCGTATGGTAGAAATCTACGTGCGCGTTCTGCCAAAAGCACCATTTGCATGCACATCTTGTGGTTTTGCAGAAAACTTCATCCGCGTCTACCAAAAGATGCATGTGCATGCTTAAAACGCGTTTTCGCACAAATCCGTGCGCGGGTGCTAAAAATAGCAGCATCGGCATGCTTAGCACGTCGTTTGGTAGAAATCCACGTGCGCGTTCTGCAAAAAGCACCATTTGCATGCACATCTTGTGGTTTTGCAGAAAACTTCATCCGCGTCTACCAAAAGATGCATGTGCATGCTTAAAACGCGTTTTCGCACAAATGCGTGCGCGGGTGCTAAAAAGAGCAGCAGCGGCATGCTTAGCACGTCGTATGGTAGAAATCTACGTGCGCGTTCTGCCAAAAGCACCATTTGCATGCACATCTTGTGGTTTTGCAGAAAACTTCATCCGCGTCTACCAAAAGATGCATGTGCATGCTTAAAACGCGTTTTGGCACAAATCCGTGCGCGGGTGCTAAAAAGAGCAGCATCGGCATGCTTAGCACGTCCTTTGGTAGAAATCCACGTGCGCGTTCTGCAAAAAGCACCATTTGCAAGCACATCTTGTGGTTTTGCAGAAAACTTCATCCGCGTCTACCAAAAGATGCATGTGCATGCTTAAAACGCGTTTTCGCACAAATCCGTGCGCGGGTGCTAAAAAGAGCAGCATCGGCATGCTTAGCACGTCGTTTGGTAGAAATCCACGTGCGCGTTTTGCAAAAAGCACCATTTGCATGCACATCTTGTGGTTTTGCAGAAAACTTCATCCGCGTCTACCAAAAGATGCATGTGCATGCTTAAAACGCGTTTTCGCACAAATCCGTGCGCGGGTGCTAAAAAGAGCAGCATCGGCAAGCTTAGCACGTCGTTTGGTAGAAATCCACGTGCGCGTTCTGCAAAAAGCACCATTTGCATGCACATCTTGTGGTTTTGCAGAAAACTTCATCCGCGTCTACCAAAAGATGCATGTGCATGCTTAAAACGCGTTTTCGCACAAATGCGTGCGCGGGTGCTAAAAAGAGCAGCATCGGCATGCTTAGCACGTCGTTTGGTAGAAATCCACGTGCGCGTTCTGCAAAAAGCTCCATTTGCATGCACATCTTGTGGTTTTGCAGAAAACTTCATCCGCGTCTACCAAAAGATGCATGTGCATGCTTAAAACGCGTTTTCGCACAAATGCGTGCGCGGGTGCTAAAAAGAGCAGCATCGGCATGCTTAGCACGTCGTTTGGTAGAAATCCACGTGCGCGTTCTGCAAAAAGCACCATTTGCATGGACATCTTGTGGTTTTGCAGAAAACTTCATCCGCGTCTACCAAAAGATGCATGTGCATGCTTAAAACGCGTTTTCGCACAAATCCGTGCGCGGGTGCTAAAAAGAGCAGCATCGGCATGCTTAGCACGTCGTTTGGTAGAAATCCACGTGCGCGTTCTGCAAAAAGCACCATTTGCATGCACATCTTGTGGTTTTGCAGAAAACTTCATCCGCGTCTACCAAAAGATGCATGTGCATGCTTAAAACGCGTTTTCGCGCAAATGCGTGCGCGGGTGCTAAAAAGAGCAGCATCGGCATGCTTAGCACGTCGTTTGGTAGAAATCCACGTGCGCGTTCTGCAAAAAGCACCATTTGCATGCACATCTTGTGGTTTTGCAGAAAACTTCATCCGCGTCTACCAAAAGATGCATGTGCATGCTTAAAACGCGTTTTCGCACAAATCCGTGCGCGGGTGCTAAAAAGAGCAGCATCGGCATGCTTAGCACGTCGTTTGGTAGAAATCCACGTGCGCGTTCTGCAAAAAGCACCATTTGCATGCACATCTTGTGGTTTTGCAGAAAACTTCATCCGCGTCTACCAAAAGATGCATGTGCATGCTTAAAACGCGTTTTCGCACAAATCCGTGCGCGGGTGCTAAAAAGAGCAGCATCGGCAAGCTTAGCACGTCGTTTGGTAGAAATCCACGTGCGCGTTCTGCAAAAAGCACCATTTGCATGCACATCTTGTGGTTTTGCAGAAAACTTCATCCGCGTCTACCAAAAGATGCATTTGCATGCTTAAAACGCGTTTTCGCACAAATGCGTGCGCGGGTGCTAAAAAGAGCAGCATCGGCATGCTTAGCACGTCGTTTGGTAGAAATCCACGTGCGCGTTCTGCAAAAAGCACCATTTGCATGCACATCTTGTGGTTTTGCAGAAAACTTCATCCGCGTCTACCAAAAGATGCATGTGCATGCTTAAAACGCGTTTTCGCACAAATGCGTGCGCGGGTGCTAAAAAGAGCAGCATCGGCATGCTTAGCACGTCGTTTTTTAGAAATCCACGTGCGCGTTCTGCAAAAAGCACCATTTGCATGCACATCTTGTGGTTTTGCAGAAAACTTCATCCGCGTCTACCAAAAGATGCATGTGCATGCTTAAAATGCGTTTTCGCACAAATCCGTGCGCGGGTGCTCAAAAGAGCAGCATCGGCATGCTTAGCACGTCGTTTGGTAGAAATCCACGTGCGCGTTCTGCAAAAAGCACCATTTGCATGCACATCTTGTGGTTTTGCAGAAAACTTCATCCGCGTCTACCAAAAGATGCATGTGCATGCTTAAAACGCGTTTTCGCAAAAATGCATGCGCGGGTGCTAAAAATAGCAGCATCGGCATGCTTAGCACGTCGTTTGGTAGAAATTCACGTGCGCGTTCTGCAAAAAGCACCATTTGCATGCACATCTTGTGGTTTTGCAGAAAACGTCATCCGCGTCTACCAAAAGATGCATGTGCATGCTTAAAACGCGTTTTCGCACAAATGCGTGCGCGGGTGCTAAAAAGAGCAGCATCGGCATGCTTAGCACGTCGTTTGGTAGAAATCCACGTGCGCGTTCTGCCAAAAGCACCATTTGCATGCACATCTTGTGGTTTTGCAGAAAACTTCATCCGCGTCTATCAAAAGATGCATGTGCATGCTTAAAACGCGTTTTCGCACAAATCCGTGCGCGGGTGCTAAAAAGAGCAGCATCGGCATGCTTAGCACGTCGTTTGGTAGAAATCCACGTGCGCGTTCTGCAAAAAGCACCATTTGCATGCACATCTTGTGGTTTTGCACAAAACTTCATCCGCGTCTACCAAAAGATGCATGTGCATGCTTAAAACGCGTTTTCGCACAAATGCGTGCGCGGGTGCTAATAAGAGCAGCATCGGCATGCTTAGCACGTCGTTTGGTAGAAATCCACGTGCGCGTTCTGCCAAAAGCACCATTTGCATGCACATCTTGTGGTTTTGCAGAAAACTTCATCCGCGTCTACCAAAAGATGCATGTGCATGCTTAAAACGCGTTTTCGCACAAATCCGTGCGCGGGTGCTAAAAAGAGCAGCATCGGCATGCTTAGCACGTCGTTTGGTAGAAATCCACGTGCGCGTTCTGCAAAAAGCACCATTTGCATGCACATCTTGTGGTTTTGCAGAAAACTTCATCCGCGTCTACCAAAAGGTGCATGTGCATGCTTAAAACGCGTTTTCGCACAAATCCGTGCGCGGGTGCTAAAAAGAGCAGCATCGGCATGCTTAGCACGTCGTTTGGTAGAAATCCACGTGCGCGTTCTGCAAAAAGCACCATTTGCATGCACATCTTGTGGTTTTGCAGAAAACTTCATCCGCGTCTACCAAAAGATGCATGTGCATGCTTAAAACGCGTTTTCGCGCAAATGCGTGCGCGATCTGTCTCGCGTGTGTCATCGGCATGCTTAGCACGTCGTTTGGTAGAAATCCACGTGCGCGTTCTGCAAAAAGCACCATTTGCATGCACATCTTGTGGTTTTGCAGAAAACTTCATCCGCGTCTACCAAAAGATGCATGTGCATGCTTAAAACGCGTTTTCGCACAAATCCGTGCGCGGGTGCTAAAAAGAGCAGCATCGGCATGCTTAGCACGTCGTTTGGTAGAAATCCACGTGCGCGTTCTGCAAAAAGCACCATTTGCATGCACATCTTGTGGTTTTGCAGAAAACTTCATCCGCGTCTACCAAAAGATGCATGTGCATGCTTAAAACGCGTTTTCGCACAAATCCGTGCGCGGGTGCTAAAAAGAGCAGCATCGGCAAGCTTAGCACGTCGTTTGGTAGAAATCCACGTGCGCGTTCTGCAAAAAGCACCATTTGCATGCACATCTTGTGGTTTTGCAGAAAACTTCATCCGCGTCTACCAAAAGATGCATTTGCATGCTTAAAACGCGTTTTCGCACAAATGCGTGCGCGGGTGCTAAAAAGAGCAGCATCGGCATGCTTAGCACGTCGTTTGGTAGAAATCCACGTGCGCGTTCTGCAAAAAGCACCATTTGCATGCACATCTTGTGGTTTTGCAGAAAACTTCATCCGCGTCTACCAAAAGATGCATGTGCATGCTTAAAACGCGTTTTCGCACAAATGCGTGCGCGGGTGCTAAAAAGAGCAGCATCGGCATGCTTAGCACGTCGTTTTTTAGAAATCCACGTGCGCGTTCTGCAAAAAGCACCATTTGCATGCACATCTTGTGGTTTTGCAGAAAACTTCATCCGCGTCTACCAAAAGATGCATGTGCATGCTTAAAATGCGTTTTCGCACAAATCCGTGCGCGGGTGCTAAAAAGAGCAGCATCGGCATGCTTAGCACGTCGTTTGGTAGAAATCCACGTGCGCGTTCTGCAAAAAGCACCATTTGCATGCACATCTTGTGGTTTTGCAGAAAACTTCATCCGCGTCTACCAAAAGATGCATGTGCATGCTTAAAACGCGTTTTCGCACAAATGCGTGCGCGGGTGCTAATAAGAGCAGCATCGGCATGCTTAGCACGTCGTTTGGTAGAAATCCACGTGCGCGTTCTGCCAAAAGCACCATTTGCATGCACATCTTGTGGTTTTGCAGAAAATTCATCCGCGTCTACCAAAAGATGCATGTGCATGCTTAAAACGCGTTTTCGCACAAATCCGTGCGCGGGTGCTAAAAAGAGCAGCATCGGCATGCTTAGCACGTCGTTTGGTAGAAATCCACGTGCGCGTTCTGCAAAAAGCACCATTTGCATGCACATCTTGTGGTTTTGCAGAAAACTTCATCCGCGTCTACCAAAAGATGCATGTGCATGCTTAAAACGCGTTTTCGCACAAATGCGTGCGCGGGTGCTAAAAAGAGCAGCATCGGCATGCTTAGCACGTCGTTTGGTAGAAATCCATGTGCGCGTTTTGCAAAAAGCACCATTTGCATGCACATCTTGTGGTTTTGCAGAAAACTTCATCCGCGTCTACCAAAAGATGCATGTGCATGCTTAAAACGCGTTTTCGCAAAAATGCGTGCGCGGGGGGCTAAAAATAGCAGCATCGGCATGCTTAGCACGTCGTTTGGTAGAAATTCACGTGCGCGTTCTGCAAAAAGCACCATTTGCATGCACATCTTGTGGTTTTGCAGAAAACTTCATCCGCGTCTACCAAAAGATGCATGTGCATGCTTAAAACGCGTTTTCGCACAAATGCGTGCGCGGGTGCTAAAAGAGCAGCATCGGCATGCTTAGCACGTCGTTTGGTAGAAATCCACGTGCGCGTTCTCCAAAAGGCACCATTTGCATGCACATCTTGTGGTTTTGCAGAAAACTTCATCCGCGTCTATCAAAAGATGCATGTGCATGCTTAAAACGCGTTTTCGCACAAATCCGTGCGCGGGTGCTAAAAAGAGCAGCATCGGCATGCTTAGCACGTCGTTTGGTAGAAATCCACGTGCGCGTTCTGCAAAAAGCACCATTTGCATGCACATCTTGTGGTTTTGCAGAAAACTTCATCCGCGTCTACCAAAAGATGCATGTGCATGCTTAAAACGCGTTTTCGCAAAAATGCATGCGCGGGGTGCTAAAAATAGCAGCATCGGCATGCTTAGCACGTCGTTTGGTAGAAATTCACGTGCGCGTTCTGCAAAAAGCACCATTTGCATGCACATCTTGTGGTTTTGCAGAAAACGTCATCCGCGTCTACCAAAAGATGCATGTGCATGCTTAAAACGCGTTTTCGCACAAATGCGTGCGCGGGTGCTAAAAAGAGCAGCATCGGCATGCTTAGCACGTCGTTTGGTAGAAATCCACGTGCGCGTTCTGCCAAAAGCACCATTTGCATGCACATCTTGTGGTTTTGCAGAAAACTTCATCCGCGTCCTATCAAAAGATGCATGTGCATGCTTAAAACGCGTTTTCGCACAAATCCGTGCGCGGGTGCTAAAAAGAGCAGCATCGGCATGCTTAGCACGTCGTTTGGTAGAAATCCACGTGCGCGTTCTGCAAAAAGCACCATTTGCATGCACATCTTGTGGTTTTGCACAAAACTTCATCCGCGTCTACCAAAAGATGCATGTGCATGCTTAAAACGCGTTTTCGCACAAATGCGTGCGCGGGTGCTAATAAGAGCAGCATCGGCATGCTTAGCACGTCGTTTGGTAGAAATCCACGTGCGCGTTCTGCAAAAGGCACCATTTGAATGCACATCTTGTGGTTTTGCAGAAAACTTCATCCGCGTCTACCAAAAGATGCATGTGCATGCTTAAAACGCGTTTTCGCACAAATGCGTGCGCGGGTGCTAAAAAGAGCAGCATCGGCATGCTTAGCACGTCGTTTGGTAGAAATCCACGTGCGCGTTCTGCAAAAAGCACCATTTGCATGCACATCTTGTGGTTTTTGCAGAAAACTTCATCCGCGTCTACCAAAAGATGCATGTGCATGCTTAAAACGCGTTTTCGCACAAATCCGTGCGCGGGTGCTAAAAAGAGCAGCATCGGCATGCTTAGCACGTCGTTTGGTAGAAATCCACGTGCGCGTTCTGCAAAAAGCACCATTTGCATGCACATCTTGTCGTTTTGCAGAAAACTTCATCCGCGTCTACCAAAAGATGCATGTGCATGCTTAAAACGCGTTTTCGCACAAATGCGTGCGCGGGTGCTAAAAAGAGCAGCATCGGCATGCTTAGCACGTCGTTTGGTAGAAATCCATGTGCGCGTTCTGCAAAAAGCACCATTTGCATGCACATCTTGTGGTTTTGCAGAAATCTTCATCCGCGTCTACCAAAAGATGCATGTGCATGCTTAAAACGCGTTTTCGCACAAATGCGTGCGCGGGGTGCTAAAAATAGCAGCATCGGCATGCTTAGCACGTCGTTTGGTAGAAATCCACGTGCGCGTTCTGCAAAAAGCACCATTTGCATGCACATCTTGTGGTTTTGCAGAAAACTTCATCCGCGTCTACCAAAAGATGCATGTGCATGCTTAAAACGCGTTTTCGCACAAATGCGTGCGCGGGTGCTAAAAAGAGCAGCATCGGCATGCTTAGCACGTCGTTTGGTAGAAATCTACGTGCGCGTTCTGCCAAAAGCACCATTTGCATGCACATCTTGTGGTTTTGCAGAAAACTTGATCCGCGTCTACCAAAAGATGCATGTGCATGCTTAAAACGCGTTTTCGCACAAATCCGTGCGCGGGTGCTAAAAAGAGCAGCATCGGCATGCTTAGCACGTCGTTTGGTAGAAATCCACGTGCGCGTTCTTCAAAAAGCACCATTTGCATGCACATCTTGTGGTTTTGCAGAAAACTTCATCCGCGTCTACCAAAAGATGAATGTGCATGCTTAAAACGCGTTTTCGCACAATTGCGTGCGCGGGTGCTAAAAAGAGCAGCATCGGCATGCTTAGCACGTCGTTTGGTAGAAATCCACGTGCGCGTTCTGCCAAAAGCACCATTTGCATGCACATCTTGTGGTTTTGCAGAAAACTTCATCCGCGTCTACCAAAAGATGCATGTGCATGCTTAAAACGCGTTTTCGCACAAATCCGTGCGCGGGTGCTAAAAAGAGCAGCATCGGCATGCTTAGCACGTCGTTTGGTAGAAATCCACGTGCGCGTTCTGCAAAAAGCACCATTTGCGTGCACATCTTGTGGTTTTGCAGAAAACTTCATCCGCGTCTACCAAACGATGCATGTGCATGCTTAAAACGCGTTTTCGCACAAATGCGTGCGCGGGTGCTAAAAAGAGCAGCATCGGCATGCTTAGCACGTTGTTTGGTAGAAATTCACGTGCGCGTTCTGCAAAAAGCACCATTTGCATGCACATCTTGTGGTTTTGCAGAAAACTTCATCCGCGTCTACCAAAAGATGCATGTGCATGCTTAAAACGCGTTTTCGCACAAATGCGTGCGCGGGTGCTAAAAAGAGCAGCATCGGCATGCTTAGCACGTCGTTTGGTAGAAATCCACGTGCGCGTTCTGCAAAAAGCGCCATTTGCATGCACATCTTGTGGTTTTGCAGAAAACTTCATCCGCGTCTACCAAAAGATGCATGTGCATGCTTAAAACGCGTTTTCGCACAAATGCGTGCGCGGGTGCTAAAAAGAGCAGCATCGGCATGCTTAGCACGTCGTTTGGTAGAAATCCACGTGCGCGTTCTGCAAAAAGCACCATTTGCATGCACATCTTGTGGTTTTGCAGAAAACTTCATCCGCGTCTACCAAAAGATGCATGTGCATGCTTAAAACGCGTTTTCGCACAAATGCGTTCGCGGGTGCTAAAAAGAGCAGCAGCGGCATGCTTAGCACGTCGTATGGTAGAAATCTACGTGCGCGTTCTGCCAAAAGCACCATTTGCATGCACATCTTGTGGTTTTGCAGAAAACTTCATCCGCGTCTACCAAAAGATGCATGTGCATGCTTAAAACGCGTTTTCGCACAAATCCGTGCGCGGGTGCTAAAAATAGCAGCATCGGCATGCTTAGCACGTCGTTTGGTAGAAATCCACGTGCGCGTTCTGCAAAAAGCACCATTTGCATGCACATCTTGTGGTTTTGCAGAAAACTTCATCCGCGTCTACCAAAAGATGCATGTGCATGCTTAAAACGCGTTTTCGGACAAATGCGTGCGCGGGTGCTAAAAAGAGCAGCATCGGCATGCTTAGCACGTCGTTTGGTAGAAATCCACGTGCGCGTTCTGCAAAAAGCACCATTTGCATGCACATCTTGTGGTTTTGCAGAAAACTTCATCCGCGTCTACCAAAAGATGCATGTGCATGCTTAAAACGCGTTTTCGCACAAATCCGTGCGCGGGTGCTAAAAAGAGCAGCATCGGCATGCTTAGCACGTCGTTTGGTAGAAATCCACGTGCGCGTTCTGCAAAAAGCACCATTTGCATGCACATCTTGTGGTTTTGCAGAAAACTTCATCCGCGTCTACCAAAAGATGCATGTGCATGCTTAAAACGCGTTTTCGCACAAATGCGTGCGCGGGTGCTAAAAAGAGCAGCAGCGGCATGCTTAGCACGTCGTATGGTAGAAATCTACGTGCGCGTTCTGCCAAAAGCACCATTTGCATGCACATCTTGTGGTTTTGCAGAAAACTTCATCCGCGTCTACCAAAAGATGCATGTGCATGCTTAAAACGCGTTTTGGCACAAATCCGTGCGCGGGTGCTAAAAAGAGCAGCATCGGCATGCTTAGCACGTCCTTTGGTAGAAATCCACGTGCGCGTTCTGCAAAAAGCACCATTTGCAAGCACATCTTGTGGTTTTGCAGAAAACTTCATCCGCGTCTACCAAAAGATGCATGTGCATGCTTAAAACGCGTTTTCGCACAAATCCGTGCGCGGGTGCTAAAAAGAGCAGCATCGGCATGCTTAGCACGTCGTTTGGTAGAAATCCACGTGCGCGTTTTGCAAAAAGCACCATTTGCATGCACATCTTGTGGTTTTGCAGAAAACTTCATCCGCGTCTACCAAAAGATGCATGTGCATGCTTAAAACGCGTTTTCGCACAAATCCGTGCGCGGGTGCTAAAAAGAGCAGCATCGGCAAGCTTAGCACGTCGTTTGGTAGAAATCCACGTGCGCGTTCTGCAAAAAGCACCATTTGCATGCACATCTTGTGGTTTTGCAGAAAACTTCATCCGCGTCTACCAAAAGATGCATGTGCATGCTTAAAACGCGTTTTCGCACAAATGCGTGCGCGGGTGCTAAAAAGAGCAGCATCGGCATGCTTAGCACGTCGTTTGGTAGAAATCCACGTGCGCGTTCTGCAAAAAGCACCATTTGCATGGACATCTTGTGGTTTTGCAGAAAACTTCATCCGCGTCTACCAAAAGATGCATGTGCATGCTTAAAACGCGTTTTCGCACAAATCCGTGCGCGGGTGCTAAAAAGAGCAGCATCGGCATGCTTAGCACGTCGTTTGGTAGAAATCCACGTGCGCGTTCTGCAAAAAGCACCATTTGCATGCACATCTTGTGGTTTTGCAGAAAACTTCATCCGCGTCTACCAAAAGATGCATGTGCATGCTTAAAACGCGTTTTCGCGCAAATGCGTGCGCGGGTGCTAAAAAGAGCAGCATCGGCATGCTTAGCACGTCGTTTGGTAGAAATCCACGTGCGCGTTCTGCAAAAAGCACCATTTGCATGCACATCTTGTGGTTTTGCAGAAAACTTCATCCGCGTCTACCAAAAGATGCATGTGCATGCTTAAAACGCGTTTTCGCACAAATCCGTGCGCGGGTGCTAAAAAGAGCAGCATCGGCATGCTTAGCACGTCGTTTGGTAGAAATCCACGTGCGCGTTCTGCAAAAAGCACCATTTGCATGCACATCTTGTGGTTTTGCAGAAAACTTCATCCGCGTCTACCAAAAGATGCATGTGCATGCTTAAAACGCGTTTTCGCGCAAATGCGTGCGCGGGTGCTAAAAAGAGCAGCATCGGCATGCTTAGCACGTCGTTTGGTAGAAATCCACGTGCGCGTTCTGCAAAAAGCACCATTTGCATGCACATCTTGTGGTTTTGCAGAAAACTTCATCCGCGTCTACCAAAAGATGCATGTGCATGCTTAAACGCGTTTTCGCACAAATCCGTGCGCGGGTGCTAAAAAGAGCAGCATCGGCATGCTTAGCACGTCGTTTGGTAGAAATCCACGTGCGCGTTCTGCAAAAAGCACCATTTGCATGCACATCTTGTGGTTTTGCAGAAAACTTCATCCGCGTCTACCAAAAGATGCATGTGCATGCTTAAAACGCGTTTTCGCACAAATCCGTGCGCGGGTGCTAAAAAGAGCAGCATCGGCAAGCTTAGCACGTCGTTTGGTAGAAATCCACGTGCGCGTTCTGCAAAAAGCACCATTTGCATGCACATCTTGTGGTTTTGCAGAAAACTTCATCCGCGTCTACCAAAAGATGCATTTGCATGCTTAAAACGCGTTTTCGCACAAATGCGTGCGCGGGTGCTAAAAAGAGCAGCATCGGCATGCTTAGCACGTCGTTTGGTAGAAATCCACGTGCGCGTTCTGCAAAAAGCACCATTTGCATGCACATCTTGTGGTTTTTGCAGAAAACTTCATCCGGGGTCTACCAAAAGATGCATGTGCATGCTTAAAACGCGTTTTCGCACAAATGCGTGCGCGGGTGCTAAAAAGAGCAGCATCGGCATGCTTAGCACGTCGTTTGGTAGAAATCCACGTGCGCGTTCTGCCAAAAGCACCATTTGCATGCACATCTTGTGGTTTTGCAGAAAACTTCATCCGCGTCTACCAAAAGATGCATGTGCATGCTTAAAACGCGTTTTCGCACAAATCCGTGCGCGGGTGCTAAAAAGAGCAGCATCGGCATGCTTAGCACGTCGTTTGGTAGAAATCCACGTGCGCGTTCTGCAAAAAGCACCATTTGCATGCACATCTTGTGGTTTTGCAGAAAACTTCATCCGCGTCTACCAAAAGATGCATGTGCATGCTTAAAACGCGTTTTCGCACAAATGCGTGCGCGGGTGCTAAAAAGAGGAGCATCGGCATGCTTAGCACGTCGTTTGGTAGAAATCCACGAGCGCGTTCTGCAAAAAGCACCATTTGCATGCACATCTTGTGGTTTTGCAGAAAACTTCATCCGCGTCTACCAAAAGATGCATGTGCATGCTTAAAACGCGTTTTCGCACAAATGCGTGCGCGGGTGCTAAAAAGAGCAGCATCGGCATGCTTAGCACGTCGTTTGGTAGAAATCCGCGTGCGCGTTCTGCCAAAAGCACCATTTGCATGCACATCTTGTGGTTTTGCAGAAAACTTCATCCGCATCTACCAAAAGATGCATGTGCATGCTTAAAACGCGTTTTCGCACAAATCCGTGCGCGGGTGCTAAAAAGAGCAGCATCGGCTTGCTTAGCACGTCGTTTGGTAGAAATCCACGTGCGCGTTCTGCAAAAAGCACCATTTGCATTCACATCTTGAGGTTTTGCAGAAAACTTCATCCGCGTCTACCAAAAGATGTATGTGCATGCTTAAAACGCGTTTTCGCACAAATGCGTGCGCGGGTGCTAAAAAGAGCAGCATCCGCATGCTTAGCACGTCGTTTGGTAGAAATCCACGTGCGCGTTCCGCCAAAAGCACCATTTGCATGCACATCTTTTGGTTTTGCAGAAAACTTCATCCGCGTCTACCAAAGATGCATGTGCATGCTTAAAACGCGTTTTCGCACAAATCCGTGCGCGGGTGCTAAAAAGAGCAGCATCGGCATGCTTAGCACGTCGTTTGGTAGAAATCCACGTGCGCGTTCTGCAAAAAGCACCATTTGCATGCACATCTTGTGGTTTTGCAGAAAAGTTCATCCGCGTCTACCAAAAGATGCATGTGCATGCTTAAAACGCGTTTTCGCAGAAATGCGTGCGCGGGTGCTAAAAAGAGCAGCATCGGCATACTTAGCACGTCATTTGGTAGAAAATCCACGTGCGCGTTCTGCCAAAAGCACCATTTGCATGCACATCTTGTGGTTTTGCAGAAAACTTCATCCGCGTCTACTAAAAGATGCATGTGCATGCTTAAAACGCGTTTTCGCACAAATCCGTGCGCGGGTGCTAAAAAGAGCAGCATCGGCAAGCTTAGCACGTCGTTTGGTAGAAATCCACGTGCGCGTTCTGCAAAAAGCACCATTTGCATGCACATCTTGTGGTTTTGCAGAAAACTTCATCCGCGTCTACCAAAAGATGCATGTGCATGCTTAAAACGCGTTTTCGCACAAATGCGTGCGCGGGTGCTAAAAAGAGCAGCATCGGCATGCTTAGCACGTCGTTTGGTAGAAATCCACGTGCGCGTTCTGCCAAAAGCGCCATTTGCATGCACATCTTGTGGTTTTGCAGAAAACATCATCCGCGTCTACCAAAAGATGCATGTGCATGCTTAAAACGCGTTTTCGCACAAATCCGTGCGCGGGTGCTAAAAAGAGCAGCATCGGCATGCTTAGCACGTCGTTTGGTAGAAATCCGCGTGCGCGTTCTGCAAAAAGCACCATTTGCATGCACATCTTGTGGTTTTGCAGAAAACTTCATCCGTGTCTACCAAAAGATGCATGTGCATGCTTAAAACGCGTTTTCGCACAAATCCGTGCGCGGGTGCTAAAAAGAGCAGCATCGGCATGCTTAGCACGTCGTTTGGTAGAAATCCACGAGCGCGTTCTGCAAAAAGCACCATTTGCATGCACATCTTGTGGTTTTGCAGAAAACTTCATCCGCGTCTACCAAAAGATGCATGTGCATGCTTAAAACGCGTTTTCGCACAAATGCGTGCGCGGGTGCTAAAAAGAGCAGCATCGGCATGCTTAGCACGTCGTTTGGTAGAAATCCACGTGCGCGTTCTGCCAAAAGCACCATTTGCATGCACATCTTGTGGTTTTGCAGAAAACTTCATCCGCGTCTACCAAAAGATGCATGTGCATGCTTAAAACGCGTTTTCGCACAAATACGTGCGCGGGTGCTAAAAAGAGCAGCATCGGCATGCTTAGCACGTCGTATGGGAGAAATCCACGTGCGCGTTCTGCAAAAAGCACCATTTGCATGCACATCTTGTGGTTTTGCAGAAAACTTCATCCGCGTCTACCAAAAGATGCATGTGCATGCTTAAAACGCGTTTTCGCACAAATGCGTGCGCGGGTGCTAAAAAGAGCAGCATCGGCATGCTTAGCACGTCATTTGGTAGAAATCCACGTGCGCGTTCTGCCAAAAGCACCATTTGCATGCACATCTTGTGGTTTTGCAGAAAACTTCATCCGCGTCTACTAAAAGATGCATGTGCATGCTTAAAACGCGTTTTCGCACAAATCCGTGCGCGGGTGCTAAAAAGAGCAGCATCGGCAAGCTTAGCACATCGTTTAGTAGAAATCCACGTGCGCGTTCTGCAAAAAGCACCATTTGCATGCACATCTTGTGGTTTTGCAGAAAACTTCATCCGCGTCTACCAAAAGATGCATGTGCATGCTTAAAACGCGTTTTCGCACAAATGCGTGCGCGGGTGCTAAAGAGAGCAGCATCGGCATGCTTAGCACGTCGTTTGGTAGAAATCCACGTGCGCGTTCTGCCAAAAAGCACCATTTGCATGCACATCTTGTGGTTTTGCAGAAAACTTCATCCGTGTCTACCAAAAGATGCATGTGCATGCTTAAAACGCGTTTTCGCACAAATCCGTGCGCGGGTGCTAAAAAGAGCAGCATCGGCATGCTTAGCACGTCGTTTGGTAGAAATCCACGTGCGCGTTCTGCAAAAAGCACCATTTGCATGCACATCTTGTGGTTTTGCAGAAAACTTCATCCGCGTCTACCAAAAGATGCATGTGCATGCTTAAAACGCGTTTTCGCACAAATGCGTGCGCGGGTGCTAAAAAGAGCAGCATCGGCATGCTTAGCACGTCGTTTGGTAGAAATCCACGTGCGCGTTCTGCCAAAAGCACCATTTGCATGCACATCTTGTGGTTTTGCAGAAAACTTCATCCGTGTCTACCAAAAGATGCATGTGCATGCTTAAAACGCGTTTTCGCACAAATCCGTGCGCGGGTGCTAAAAAGAGCAGCATCGGCATGCTTAGCACGTCGTTTGGTAGAAATCCACGTGCGCGTTCTGCAAAAAGCACCATTTGCATGCACATCTTGTGGTTTTGCAGAAAACTTCATCCGCGTCTACCAAAAGATGCATGTGCATGCTTAAAAACGCGTTTTCGCTCAAATGTGTGCGCGGGTGCTAAAAAGAGAAGCATCGGCATGCTTAGCACGTCGTTTGGTAGAAATCCACGTGCGCGTTCTGCAAAAAGCACCATTTGCATGCACATCTTGTGGTTTTGCAGAAAACTTCATCCGCGTCTACCAAAAGATGCATGTGCATGCTTAAAACGCGTTTTCGCACAAATGAGTGCGCGGGGTGCTAAAAAGAGCAGCATCGGCATGCTTAGCACGTCGTTTGGTAGAAATCCACGTGCGCGTTCTGCAAAAAGCACCATTTGCATGCACATCTTGTGGTTTTGCAGAAAACTTCATCCGCGTCTACCAAAAGATGCATGTGCATGCTTAAAACGCGTTTTCGCACAAATGCGTGCGCGGGTGCTAAAAATAGCAGCATCGGCATGCTTAGCACGTCGTTTGTTAGAAATCCACGTGCGCGTTCTGCAAAAAGCACCATTTGCATGCACATCTTGTGGTTTTGCAGAAAACTTCATCCGGGTCTACCAAAAGATGCATGTGCATGCTTAAAACGCGTTTTCGCACAAATGCGTGCGCGGGTGCTAAAAAGAGCAGCATCGGCATGCTTAGCACGTCGTTTGGTAGAAATCCACGTGCGCGTTCTGCCAAAAGCACCATTTGCATGCACATCTTGTGGTTTTGCAGAAAACTTCATCCGCGTCTACCAAAAGATGCATGTGCATGCTTAAAACGCGTTTTCGCACAAATGCGTGCGCGGGTGCTAAAAAGAGCAGCATCGGCATGCTTAGCACGTCGTTTGGTAGAAATCCACGTGCGCGTTCTGCAAAAAGCACCATTTGCATGCACATCTTGTGGTTTTGCAGAAAACTTCATCCGCGTCTACCAAAAGATGCATGTGCATGCTTAAAACGCGTTTTCGCACAAATGCGTGCGCGGGTGCTAAAAAGAGCAGCATCGGCATGCTTAGCATGTCGTTTGGTAGAAATCCACGAGCGCGTTCTGCAAAAAGCACCATTTGCATGCACATCTTGTGGTTTTGCAGAAAACTTCATCCGCGTCTACCAAAAGATGCATGTGCATGCTTAAAACGCGTTTTCGCACAAATGCGTGCGCGGGTGCTAAAAAGAGCAGCATCGGCATGCTTAGCACGTCGTTTGGTAGAAATCCGCGTGCGCGTTCTGCCAAAAGCACCATTTGCATGCACATCTTGTGGTTTTGCAGAAAACTTCATCCGCATCTACCAAAAGATGCATGTGCATGCTTAAAACGCGTTTTCGCACAAATCCGTGCGCGGGTGCTAAAAAGAGCAGCATCGGCATGCTTAGCACGTCGTTTGGTAGAAATCCACGTGCGCGTTCTGCAAAAAGCACCATTTGCATGCACTTCTTGTGGTTTTGCAGAAAACTTCATCCGCGTCTACCAAAAGATGCATGTGCATGCTTAAAACGCGTTTTCGCACAAATGCGTGCGCGGGTGCTAAAAATAGCAGCATCGGCATGCTTAGCACGTCGTTTGGTAGAAATCCACGTGCGCGTTCTGCAAAAAGCACCATTTGCATGCACATCTTGTGGTTTTGCAGAAAACTTCATCCGGGTCTACCAAAAGATGCATGTGCATGCTTAAAACGCGTTTTCGCACAAATGCGTGCGCGGGTGCTAAAAAGAGCAGCATCGGCATGCTTAGCACGTCGTTTGGTAGAAATCCACGTGCGCGTTCTGCCAAAAGCACCATTTGCATGCACATCTTGTGGTTTTGCAGAAAACTTCATCCGCGTCTACCAAAAGATGCATGTGCATGCTTAAAACGCGTTTTCGCACAAATCCGTGCGCGGGTGCTAAAAGAGCAGCATCGGCATGCTTAGCACGTCGTTTGGTAGAAATCCACGTGCGCGTTCTGCAAAAAGCACCATTTGCATGCACATCTTGTGGTTTTGCAGAAAACTTCATCCGCGTCTACCAAAAGATGCATGTGCATGCTTAAAACGCGTTTTCGCACAATGCGTGCGCGGGTGCTAAAAAGAGCAGCATCGGCATGCTTAGCACGTCGTTTGGTAGAAATCCACGAGCGCGTTCTGCAAAAAGCACCATTTGCATGCACATCTTGTGGTTTTGCAGAAAACTTCATCCGCGTCTACCAAAAGATGCATGTGCATGCTTAAAACGCGTTTTCGCACAAATGCGTGCGCGGGTGCTAAAAAGAGCAGCATCGGCATGCTTAGCACGTCGTTTGGTAGAAATCCGCGTGCGCGTTCTGCCAAAAGCACCATTTGCATGCACATCTTGTGGTTTTGCAGAAAACTTCATCCGCGTCTACCAAAAGATGCATGTGCATGCTTAAAACGCGTTTTCGCACAAATCCGTGCGCGGGTGCTAAAAAGAGCAGCATCGGCATGCTTAGCACGTCGTTTGGTAGAAATCCACGTGCGCGTTCTGCAAAAAAGCACCATTTGCATGCACATCTTGTGGTTTTGCAGAAAACTTCATCCGCGTCTACCAAAAGATGCATGTGCATGCTTAAAACGCGTTTTCGCTCAAATGTGTGCGCGGGTGCTAAAAAGAGCAGCATCGGCATGCTTAGCACGTCGTTTGGTAGAAATCCACGTGCGCGTTCTGCAAAAAGCACCATTTGCATGCACATCTTGTGGTTTTGCAGAAAACTTCATCCGCGTCTACCAAAAGATGCATGTGCATGCTTAAAACGCGTTTTCGCACAAATGCGTGCGCGGGTGCTAAAAAGAGCAGCATCGGCATGCTTAGCACGTCGTTTGGTAGAAATCCACGTGCGCGTTCTGCCAAAAGCACCATTTGCATGCACATCTTGTGGTTTTGCAGAAAACTTCATCCGCGTCTACCAAAACATGCATGTGCATGCTTAAAACGCGTTTTCGCACAAATCCGTGCGCGGGTGCTAAAAAGAGCAGCATCGGCATGCTTAGCACGGTCGTTTGGTAGAAATCCACGTGCGCGTTCTGCAAAAAGCACCATTTGCATGCACATCTTGTGGTTTTGCAGAAAACTTCATCCGCGTCTACCAAAAGATGCATGTGCATGCTTAAAACGCGTTTTCGCACAAATGCGTGCGCGGGTGCTAAAAAGAGCAGCATCGGCATGCTTAGCACGTCGTTTGGTAGAAATCCACGTGCGCGTTCTGCAAAAAGCACCATTTGCATGCACATCTTGTGGTTTTGCAGAAAACTTCATCCGCGTCTACCAAAAGATGCATGTGCATGCTTAAAACGCGTTTTCGCACAAATGCGTGCGCGGGTGCTAAAAAGAGCAGCATCGGCATGCTTAGCACGTCGTTTGGTAGAAATCCACGTGCGCGTTCTGCCAAAAGCACCATTTGCATGCACATCTTGTGGTTTTGCAGAAAACTTCATCCGCGTCTACCAAAAGATGCATGTGCATGCTTAAAACGCGTTTTCGCTCAAATGTGTGCGCGGGTGCTAAAAAGAGCAGCATCGGCATGCTTAGCACGTCGTTTGGTAGAAATCCACGTGCGCGTTCTGCAAAAAGCACCATTTGCATGCACATCTTGTGGTTTTGCAGAAAACTTCATCCGCGTCTACCAAAAGATGCATGTGCATGCTTAAAACGCGTTTTCGCACAAATGCGTGCGCGGGTGCTAAAAAGAGCAGCATCGGCATGCTTAGCACGTCGTTTGGTAGAAATCCACGTGCGCGTTCTGCCAAAAGCACCATTTGCATGCACATCTTGTGGTTTTGCAGAAAACTTCATCCGCGTCTACCAAAAGATGCATGTGCATGCTTAAAACGCGTTTTCGCACAAATCCGTGCGCGGGTGCTAAAAAGAGCAGCATCGGCATGCTTAGCACGTCGTTTGGTAGAAATCCACGTGCGCGTTCTGCAAAAAGCACCATTTGCATGCACATCTTGTGGTTTTGCAGAAAACTTCATCCGCGTCTACCAAAAGATGCATGTGCATGCTTAAAACGCGTTTTCGCACAAATGCGTGCGCGGGTGCTAAAAAGAGCAGCATCGGCATGCTTAGCACGTCGTTTGGTAGAAATCCACGTGCGCGTTCTGCAAAAAGCACCATTTGCATGCACTTCTTGTGGTTTTGCAGAAAACTTCATCCGCGTCTACCAAAAGATGCATGTGCATGCTTAAAACGCGTTTTCGCACAAATGCGTGCGCGGGTGCTAAAAATAGCAGCATCGGCATGCTTAGCACGTCGTTTGGTAGAAATCCACGTGCGCGTTCTGCAAAAAGCACCATTTGCATGCACATCTTGTGGTTTTGCAGAAAACTTCATCCGGGTCTACCAAAAGATGCATGTGCATGCTTAAAACGCGTTTTCGCACAAATGCGTGCGCGGGTGCTAAAAAGAGCAGCATCGGCATGCTTAGCACGTCGTTTGGTAGAAATCCACGTGCGCGTTCTGCCAAAAGCACCATTTGCATGCACATCTTGTGGTTTTGCAGAAAACTTCATCCGCGTCTACCAAAAGATGCATGTGCATGCTTAAAACGCGTTTTCGCACAAATCCGTGCGCGGGTGCTAAAAAGAGCAGCATCGGCATGCTTAGCACGTCGTTTGGTAGAAATCCACGTGCGCGTTCTGCAAAAAGCACCATTTGCATGCACATCTTGTGGTTTTGCAGAAAACTTCATCCGCGTCTACCAAAAGATGCATGTGCATGCTTAAAACGCGTTTTCGCACAAATGCGTGCGCGGGTGCTAAAAAGAGCAGCATCGGCATGCTTAGCACGTCGTTTGGTAGAAATCCACGAGCGCGTTCTGCAAAAAGCACCATTTGCATGCACATCTTGTGGTTTTGCAGAAAACTTCATCCGCGTCTACCAAAAGATGCATGTGCATGCTTAAAACGCGTTTTCGCACAAATGCGTGCGCGGGTGCTAAAAAGAGCAGCATCGGCATGCTTAGCACGTCGTTTGGTAGAAATCCGCGTGCGCGTTCTGCCAAAAGCACCATTTGCATGCACATCTTGTGGTTTTGCAGAAAACTTCATCCGCATCTACCAAAAGATGCATGTGCATGCTTAAAACGCGTTTTCGCACAAATCCGTGCGCGGGTGCTAAAAAGAGCAGCATCGGCTTGCTTAGCACGTCGTTTGGTAGAAATCCACGTGCGCGTTCTGCAAAAAGCACCATTTGCATTCACATCTTGAGGTTTTGCAGAAAACTTCATCCGCGTCTACCAAAAGATGTATGTGCATGCTTAAAACGCGTTTTCGCACAAATGCGTGCGCGGGTGCTAAAAAGAGCAGCATCCGCATGCTTAGCACGTCGTTTGGTAGAAATCCACGTGCGCGTTCCGCCAAAAGCACCATTTGCATGCACATCTTTTGGTTTTGCAGAAAACTTCATCCGCGTCTACCAAAAGATGCATGTGCATGCTTAAAACGCGTTTTCGCACAAATCCGTGCGCGGGTGCTAAAAAGAGCAGCATCGGCATGCTTAGCACGTCGTTTGGTAGAAATCCACGTGCGCGTTCTGCAAAAAGCACCATTTGCATGCACATCTTGTGGTTTTGCAGAAAACTTCATCCGCGTCTACCAAAAGATGCATGTGCATGCTTAAAACGCGTTTTCGCACAAATGCGTGCGCGGGTGCTAAAAAGAGCAGCATCGGCATACTTAGCACGTCATTTGGTAGAAATCCACGTGCGCGTTCTGGCAAAAGCACCATTTGCATGCACATCTTGTGGTTTTGCAGAAAACTTCATCCGCGTCTACTAAAAGATGCATGTGCATGCTTAAAACGCGTTTTCGCACAAATCCGTGCGCGGGTGCTAAAAAGAGCAGCATCGGCATGCTTAGCACGTCGTTTGGTAGAAATCCGCGTGCGCGTTCTGCAAAAAGCACCATTTGCATGCACATCTTGTGGTTTTGCAGAAAACTTCATCCGTGTCTACCAAAAGATGCATGTGCATGCTTAAAACGCGTTTTCGCACAAATCCGTGCGCGGGTGCTAAAAAGAGCAGCATCGGCATGCTTAGCACGTCGTTTGGTAGAAATCCACGAGCGCGTTCTGCAAAAAGCACCATTTGCATGAACATCTTGTGGTTTTGCAGAAAACTTCATCCGCGTCTACCAAAAGATGCATGTGCATGCTTAAAACGCGTTTTCGCACAAATGCGTGCGCGGGTGCTAAAAAGAGCAGCATCGGCATGCTTAGCACGTCGTTTGGTAGAAATCCACGTGCGCGTTCTGCCAAAAGCACCATTTGCATGCACATCTTGTGGTTTTGCAGAAAACTTCATCCGCGTCTACCAAAAGATGCATGTGCATGCTTAAAACGCGTTTTCGCACAAATACGTGCGCGGGTGCTAAAAAGAGCAGCATCGGCATGCTTAGCACGTCGTATGGGAGAAATCCACGTGCGCGTTCTGCAAAAAGCACCATTTGCATGCACATCTTGTGGTTTTGCAGAAAACTTCATCCGCGTCTACCAAAAGATGCATGTGCATGCTTAAAACGCGTTTTCGCACAAATGCGTGCGCGGGTGCTAAAAAGAGCAGCATCGGCATGCTTAGCACGTCATTTGGTAGAAATCCACGTGCGCGTTCTGCCAAAAGCACCATTTGCATGCACATCTTGTGGTTTTGCAGAAAACTTCATCCGCGTCTACTAAAAGATGCATGTGCATGCTTAAAACGCGTTTTCGCACAAATCCGTGCGCGGGTGCTAAAAAGAGCAGCATCGGCAAGCTTAGCACATCGTTTAGTAGAAATCCACGTGCGCGTTCTGCAAAAAGCACCATTTGCATGCACATCTTGTGGTTTTGCAGAAAACTTCATCCGCGTCTACCAAAAGATGCATGTGCATGCTTAAAACGCGTTTTCGCACAAATGCGTGCGCGGGTGCTAAAGAGAGCAGCATCGGCATGCTTAGCACGTCGTTTGGTAGAAATCCACGTGCGCGTTCTGCCAAAAGCACCATTTGCATGCACATCTTGTGGTTTTGCAGAAAACTTCATCCGTGTCTACCAAAAGATGCATGTGCATGCTTAAAACGCGTTTTCGCACAAATCCGTGCGCGGGTGCTAAAAAGAGCAGCATCGGCATGCTTAGCACGTCGTTTGGTAGAAATCCACGTGCGCGTTCTGCAAAAAGCACCATTTGCATGCACATCTTGTGGTTTTGCAGAAAACTTCATCCGCGTCTACCAAAAGATGCATGTGCATGCTTAAAACGCGTTTTCGCACAAATGCGTGCGCGGGTGCTAAAAAGAGCAGCATCGGCATGCTTAGCACGTCGTTTGGTAGAAATCCACGTGCGCGTTCTGCCAAAAGCACCATTTGCATGCACATCTTGTGGTTTTGCAGAAAACTTCATCCGTGTCTACCAAAAGATGCATGTGCATGCTTAAAACGCGTTTTCGCACAAATCCGTGCGCGGGTGCTAAAAAGAGCAGCATCGGCATGCTTAGCACGTCGTTTGGTAGAAATCCACGTGCGCGTTCTGCAAAAAGCACCATTTGCATGCACATCTTGTGGTTTTGCAGAAAACTTCATCCGCGTCTACCAAAAGATGCATGTGCATGCTTAAAACGCGTTTTCGCTCAAATGTGTGCGCGGGTGCTAAAAAGAGAAGCATCGGCATGCTTAGCACGTCGTTTGGTAGAAATCCACGTGCGCGTTCTGCAAAAAGCACCATTTGCATGCACATCTTGTGGTTTTGCAGAAAACTTCATCCGCGTCTACCAAAAGATGCATGTGCATGCTTAAAACGCGTTTTCGCAGAAATGCGTGCGCGGGTGCTAAAAAGAGCAGCATCGGCATGCTTAGCACGTCGTTTGGTAGAAATCCACGTGCGCGTTCTGCCAAAAGCACCATTTGCATGCACATCTTGTGGTTTTGCAGAAAACTTCATCCGCGTCTACCAAAAGATGCATGTGCATGCTTAAAACGCGTTTTCGCACAAATCCGTGCGCGGGTGCTAAAAAGAGCAGCATCGGCATGCTTAGCACGTCGTTTGGTAGAAATCCACGTGCGCGTTCTGCAAAAAGCACCATTTGCATGCACATATTGTGGTTTTGCAGAAAACTTCATCCGCGTCTACCAAAAGATGCATGTGCATGCTTAAAACGCGTTTTCGCACAAATGAGTGCGCGGGTGCTAAAAAGAGCAGCATCGGCATGCTTAGCACGTCGTTTGGTAGAAATCCACGTGCGCGTTCTGCAAAAAGCACCATTTGCATGCACATCTTGTGGTTTTGCAGAAAACTTCATCCGCGTCTACCAAAAGATGCATGTGCATGCTTAAAACGCGTTTTCGCACAAATGCGTGCGCGGGTGCTAAAAATAGCAGCATCGGCATGCTTAGCACGTCGTTTGGTAGAAATCCACGTGCGCGTTCTGCAAAAAGCACCATTTGCATGCACATCTTGTGGTTTTGCAGAAAACTTCATCCGGGTCTACCAAAAGATGCATGTGCATGCTTAAAACGCGTTTTCGCACAAATGCGTGCGCGGGTGCTAAAAAGAGCAGCATCGGCATGCTTAGCACGTCGTTTGGTAGAAATCCACGTGCGCGTTCTGCCAAAAGCACCATTTGCATGCACATCTTGTGGTTTTGCAGAAAACTTCATCCGCGTCTACCAAAAGATGCATGTGCATGCTTAAAACGCGTTTTCGCACAAATGCGTGCGCGGGTGCTAAAAAGAGCAGCATCGGCATGCTTAGCACGTCGTTTGGTAGAAATCCACGTGCGCGTTCTGCAAAAAGCACCATTTGCATGCACATCTTGTGGTTTTGCAGAAAACTTCATCCGCGTCTACCAAAAGATGCATGTGCATGCTTAAAACGCGTTTTCGCACAAATGCGTGCGCGGGTGCTAAAAAGAGCAGCATCGGCATGCTTAGCATGTCGTTTGGTAGAAATCCACGAGCGCGTTCTGCAAAAAGCACCATTTGCATGCACATCTTGTGGTTTTGCAGAAAACTTCATCCGCGTCTACCAAAAGATGCATGTGCATGCTTAAAACGCGTTTTCGCACAAATGCGTGCGCGGGTGCTAAAAAGAGCAGCATCGGCATGCTTAGCACGTCGTTTGGTAGAAATCCGCGTGCGCGTTCTGCCAAAAGCACCATTTGCATGCACATCTTGTGGTTTTGCAGAAAACTTCATCCGCATCTACCAAAAGATGCATGTGCATGCTTAAAACGCGTTTTCGCACAAATCCGTGCGCGGGTGCTAAAAAGAGCAGCATCGGCATGCTTAGCACGTCGTTTGGTAGAAATTCACGTGCGCGTTCTGCAAAAAGCACCATTTGCATTCACATCTTGTGGTTTTGCAGAAAACTTCATCCGCGTCTACCAAAAGATGTATGTGCATGCTTAAAACGCGTTTTCGCACAAATGCGTGCGCGGGTGCTAAAAAGAGCAGCATCGGCATGCTTAGCACGTCGTTTGGTAGAAATCCACGTGCGCGTTCTGCCAAAAGCACCATTTGCATGCACATCTTTTGGTTTTGCAGAAAACTTCATCCGCGTCTACCAAAAGATGCATGTGCATGCTTAAAACGCGTTTTCGCACAAATCCGTGCGCGGGTGCTAAAAAGAGCAGCATCAGCATGCTTAGCACGTCGTTTGGTAGAAATCCACGTGCGCGTTCTGCAAAAAGCACCATTTGCATGCACATCTTGTGGTTTTGCAGAAAACTTCATCCGCGTCTACCAAAAGATGCATGTGCATGCTTAAAACGCGTTTTCGCACAAATGCGTGCGCGGGTGCTAAAAAGAGCAGCATCGGCATGCTTAGCACGTCATTTGGTAGAAATCCACGTGCGCGTTCTGCCAAAAGCACCATTTGCATGCACATCTTGTGGTTTTGCAGAAAACTTCATCCGCGTCTACTAAAAGATGCATGTGCATGCTTAAAACGCGTTTTCGCACAAATCCGTGCGCGGGTGCTAAAAAGAGCAGCATCGGCAAGCTTAGCACGTCGTTTGGTAAAAATCCACGTGCGCGTTCTGCAAAAAGCACCATTTGCATGCACATCTTGTGGTTTTGCAGAAAACTTCTTCCGCGTCTACCAAAAGATGCATGTGCATGCTTAAAACGCGTTTTCGCACAAATGCGTGCGCGGGTGCTAAAAAGAGCAGCATCGGCATGCTTAGCACGTCGTTTGGTAGAAATCCACGTGCGCGTTCTGCCAAAAGCACCATTTGCATGCACATCTTGTGGTTTTGCAGAAAACTTCATCCGCGTCTACCAAAAGATGCATGTGCATGCTTAAAACGCGTTTTCGCACAAATCCGTGCGCGGGTGCTAAAAAGAGCAGCATCGGCATGCTTAGCACGTCGTTTGGTAGAAATCCACGTGCGCGTTCTGCAAAAAGCACCATTTGCATGCACATCTTGTGGTTTTGCAGAAAACTTCATCCGCGTCTACCAAAAGATGCATGTGCATGCTTAAAACGCGTTTTCGCACAAATGCGTGCGCGGGTGCTAAAAAGAGCAGCATCGGCATGCTTAGCACGTCGTTTGGTAGAAATCCACGTGCGCGTTCTGCCAAAAGCGCCATTTGCATGCACATCTTGTGGTTTTGCAGAAAACTTCATCCGCGTCTACCAAAAGATGCATGTGCATGCTTAAAACGCGTTTTCGCACAAATCCGTGCGCGGGTGCTAAAAAGAGCAGCATCGGCATGCTTAGCACGTCGTTTGGTAGAAATCCGCGTGCGCGTTCTGCAAAAAGCACCATTTGCATGCACATCTTGTGGTTTTGCAGAAAACTTCATCCGTGCCTACCAAAAGATGCATGTGCATGCTTAAAACGCGTTTTCGCACAAATCCGTGCGCGGGTGCTAAAAAGAGCAGCATCGGCATGCTTAGCACGTCGTTTGGTAGAAATCCACGAGCGCGTTCTGCAAAAAGCACCATTTGCATGCACATCTTGTGGTTTTGCAGAAAACTTCATCCGCGTCTACCAAAAGATGCATGTGCATGCTTAAAACGCGTTTTCGCACAAATGCGTGCGCGGGTGCTAAAAAGAGCAGCATCGGCATGCTTAGCACGTCGTTTGGTAGAAATCCACGTGCGCGTTCTGCCAAAAGCACCATTTGCATGCACATCTTGTGGTTTTGCAGAAAACTTCATCCGCGTCTACCAAAAGATGCATGTGCATGCTTAAAACGCGTTTTCGCACAAATACGTGCGCGGGTGCTAAAAAGAGCAGCATCGGCATGCTTAGCACGTCGTATGGGAGAAATCCACGTGCGCGTTCTGCAAAAAGCACCATTTGCATGCACATCTTGTGGTTTTGCAGAAAACTTCATCCGCGTCTACCAAAAGATGCATGTGCATGCTTAAAACGCGTTTTCGCACAAATGCGTGCGCGGGTGCTAAAAAGAGCAGCATCGGCATGCTTAGCACGTCATTTGGTAGAAATCCACGTGCGCGTTCTGCCAAAAGCACCATTTGCATGCACATCTTGTGGTTTTGCAGAAAACTTCATCCGCGTCTACTAAAAGATGCATGTGCATGCTTAAAACGCGTTTTCGCACAAATCCGTGCGCGGGTGCTAAAAAGAGCAGCATCGGCAAGCTTAGCACATCGTTTAGTAGAAATCCACGTGCGCGTTCTGCAAAAAGCACCATTTGCATGCACATCTTGTGGTTTTGCAGAAAACTTCATCCGCGTCTACCAAAAGATGCATGTGCATGCTTAAAACGCGTTTTCGCACAAATGCGTGCGCGGGTGCTAAAGAGAGCAGCATCGGCATGCTTAGCACGTCGTTTGGTAGAAATCCACGTGCGCGTTCTGCCAAAAGCACCATTTGCATGCACATCTTGTGGTTTTGCAGAAAACTTCATCCGTGTCTACCAAAAGATGCATGTGCATGCTTAAAACGCGTTTTCGCACAAATCCGTGCGCGGGTGCTAAAAAGAGCAGCATCGGCATGCTTAGCACGTCGTTTGGTAGAAATCCACGTGCGCGTTCTGCAAAAAGCACCATTTGCATGCACATCTTGTGGTTTTGCAGAAAACTTCATCCGCGTCTACCAAAAGATGCATGTGCATGCTTAAAACGCGTTTTCGCACAAATGCGTGCGCGGGTGCTAAAAAGAGCAGCATCGGCATGCTTAGCACGTCGTTTGGTAGAAATCCACGTGCGCGTTCTGCCAAAAGCACCATTTGCATGCACATCTTGTGGTTTTGCAGAAAACTTCATCCGTGTCTACCAAAAGATGCATGTGCATGCTTAAAACGCGTTTTCGCACAAATCCGTGCGCGGGTGCTAAAAAGAGCAGCATCGGCATGCTTAGCACGTCGTTTGGTAGAAATCCACGTGCGCGTTCTGCAAAAAGCACCATTTGCATGCACATCTTGTGGTTTTGCAGAAAACTTCATCCGCGTCTACCAAAAGATGCATGTGCATGCTTAAAACGCGTTTTCGCTCAAATGTGTGCGCGGGTGCTAAAAAGAGAAGCATCGGCATGCTTAGCACGTCGTTTGGTAGAAATCCACGTGCGCGTTCTGCAAAAAGCACCATTTGCATGCACATCTTGTGGTTTTGCAGAAAACTTCATCCGCGTCTACCAAAAGATGCATGTGCATGCTTAAAACGCGTTTTCGCAGAAATGCGTGCGCGGGTGCTAAAAAGAGCAGCATCGGCATGCTTAGCACGTCGTTTGGTAGAAATCCACGTGCGCGTTCTGCAAAAAGCACCATTTGCATGCACATCTTGTGGTTTTGCAGAAAACTTCATCCGCGTCTACCAAAAGATGCATGTGCATGCTTAAAACGCGTTTTCGCACAAATGAGTGCGCGGGTGCTAAAAAGAGCAGCATCGGCATGCTTAGCACGTCGTTTGGTAGAAATCCACGTGCGCGTTCTGCAAAAAGCACCATTTGCATGCACATCTTGTGGTTTTGCAGAAAACTTCATCCGCGTCTACCAAAAGATGCATGTGCATGCTTAAAACGCGTTTTCGCACAAATGCGTGCGCGGGTGCTAAAAATAGCAGCATCGGCATGCTTAGCACGTCGTTTGGTAGAAATCCACGTGCGCGTTCTGCAAAAAGCACCATTTGCATGCACATCTTGTGGTTTTGCAGAAAACTTCATCCGGGTCTACCAAAAGATGCATGTGCATGCTTAAAACGCGTTTTCGCACAAATGCGTGCGCGGGTGCTAAAAAGAGCAGCATCGGCATGCTTAGCACGTCGTTTGGTAGAAATCCACGTGCGCGTTCTGCCAAAAGCACCATTTGCATGCACATCTTGTGGTTTTGCAGAAAACTTCATCCGCGTCTACCAAAAGATGCATGTGCATGCTTAAAACGCGTTTTCGCACAAATGCGTGCGCGGGTGCTAAAAAGAGCAGCATCGGCATGCTTAGCACGTCGTTTGGTAGAAATCCACGTGCGCGTTCTGCAAAAAGCACCATTTGCATGCACATCTTGTGGTTTTGCAGAAAACTTCATCCGCGTCTACCAAAAGATGCATGTGCATGCTTAAAACGCGTTTTCGCACAAATGCGTGCGCGGGTGCTAAAAAGAGCAGCATCGGCATGCTTAGCATGTCGTTTGGTAGAAATCCACGAGCGCGTTCTGCAAAAAGCACCATTTGCATGCACATCTTGTGGTTTTGCAGAAAACTTCATCCGCGTCTACCAAAAGATGCATGTGCATGCTTAAAACGCGTTTTCGCACAAATGCGTGCGCGGGTGCTAAAAAGAGCAGCATCGGCATGCTTAGCACGTCGTTTGGTAGAAATCCGCGTGCGCGTTCTGCCAAAAGCACCATTTGCATGCACATCTTGTGGTTTTGCAGAAAACTTCATCCGCATCTACCAAAAGATGCATGTGCATGCTTAAAACGCGTTTTCGCACAAATCCGTGCGCGGGTGCTAAAAAGAGCAGCATCGGCATGCTTAGCACGTCGTTTGGTAGAAATCCACGTGCGCGTTCTGCAAAAAGCACCATTTGCATTCACATCTTGTGGTTTTGCAGAAAACTTCATCCGCGTCTACCAAAAGATGTATGTGCATGCTTAAAACGCGTTTTCGCACAAATGCGTGCGCGGGTGCTAAAAAGAGCAGCATCGGCATGCTTAGCACGTCGTTTGGTAGAAATCCACGTGCGCGTTCTGCCAAAAGCACCATTTGCATGCACATCTTTTGGTTTTGCAGAAAACTTCATCCGCGTCTACCAAAAGATGCATGTGCATGCTTAAAACGCGTTTTCGCACAAATCCGTGCGCGGGTGCTAAAAAGAGCAGAATCAGCATGCTTAGCACGTCGTTTGGTAGAAATCCACGTGCGCGTTCTGCAAAAAGCACCATTTGCATGCACATCTTGTGGTTTTGCAGAAAACTTCATCCGCGTCTACCAAAAGATGCATGTGCATGCTTAAAACGCGTTTTCGCACAAATGCGTGCGCGGGTGCTAAAAAGAGCAGCATCGGCATGCTTAGCACGTCATTTGGTAGAAATCCACGTGCGCGTTCTGCCAAAAGCACCATTTGCATGCACATCTTGTGGTTTTGCAGAAAACTTCATCCGCGTCTACTAAAAGATGCATGTGCATGCTTAAAACGCGTTTTCGCACAAATCCGTGCGCGGGTGCTAAAAAGAGCAGCATCGGCAAGCTTAGCACGTCGTTTGGTAAAAATCCACGTGCGCGTTCTGCAAAAAGCACCATTTGCATGCACATCTTGTGGTTTTGCAGAAAACTTCATCCGCGTCTACCAAAAGATGCATGTGCATGCTTAAAACGCGTTTTCGCACAAATGCGTGCGCGGGTGCTAAAGAGAGCAGCATCGGCATGCTTAGCACGTCGTTTGGTAGAAATCCACGTGCGCGTTCTGCCAAAAGCACCATTTGCATGCACATCTTGTGGTTTTGCAGAAAACTTCATCCGTGTCTACCAAAAGATGCATGTGCATGCTTAAAACGCGTTTTCGCACAAATCCGTGCGCGGGTGCTAAAAAGAGCAGCATCGGCATGCTTAGCACGTCGTTTGGTAGAAATCCACGTGCGCGTTCTGCAAAAAGCACCATTTGCATGCACATCTTGTGGTTTTGCAGAAAACTTCATCCGCGTCTACCAAAAGATGCATGTGCATGCTTAAAACGCGTTTTCGCACAAATGCGTGCGCGGGTGTTAAAAAGAGCAGCATCGGCATGCTTAGCACGTCGTTTGGTAGAAATCCACGTGCGCGTTCTGCCAAAAGCACCATTTGCATGCACATCTTGTGGTTTTGCAGAAAACTTCATCCGTGTCTACCAAAAGATGCATGTGCATGCTTAAAACGCGTTTTCGCACAAATCCGTGCGCGGGTGCTAAAAAGAGAAGCATCGGCATGCTTAGCACGTCGTTTGGTAGAAATCCACGTGCGCGTTCTGCAAAAAGCACCATTTGCATGCACATCTTGTGGTTTTGCAGAAAACTTCATCCGCGTCTACCAAAAGATGCATGTGCATGCTTAAAACGCGTTTTCGCAGAAATGCGTGCGCGGGTGCTAAAAAGAGCAGCATCGGCATGCTTAGCACGTCGTTTGGTAGAAATCCACGTGCGCGTTCTGCAAAAAGCACCATTTGCATGCACATCTTGTGGTTTTGCAGAAAACTTCATCCGCGTCTACCAAAAGATGCATGTGCATGCTTAAAACGCGTTTTCGCACAAATGAGTGCGCGGGTGCTAAAAAGAGCAGCATCGGCATGCTTAGCACGTCGTTTGGTAGAAATCCACGTGCGCGTTCTGCAAAAAGCACCATTTGCATGCACATCTTGTGGTTTTGCAGAAAACTTCATCCGCGTCTACCAAAAGATGCATGTGCATGCTTAAAACGCGTTTTCGCACAAATGCGTGCGCGGGTGCTAAAAATAGCAGCATCGGCATGCTTAGCACGTCGTTTGGTAGAAATCCACGTGCGCGTTCTGCAAAAAGCACCATTTGCATGCACATCTTGTGGTTTTGCAGAAAACTTCATCCGGGTCTACCAAAAGATGCATGTGCATGCTTAAAACGCGTTTTCGCACAAATGCGTGCGCGGCTGCTAAAAAGAGCAGCATCGGCATGCTTAGCACGTCGTTTGGTAGAAATCCACGTGCGCGTTCTGCCAAAAGCACCATTTGCATGCACATCTTGTGGTTTTGCAGAAAACTTCATCCGCGTCTACCAAAAGATGCATGTGCATGCTTAAAACGCGTTTTCGCACAAATGCGTGCGCGGGTGCTAAAAAGAGCAGCATCGGCATGCTTAGCACGTCGTTTGGTAGAAATCCACGTGCGCGTTCTGCAAAAAGCACCATTTGCATGCACATCTTGTGGTTTTGCAGAAAACTTCATCCGCGTCTACCAAAAGATGCATGTGCATGCTTAAAACGCGTTTTTGCACAAATGCGTGCGCGGGTGCTAAAAAGAGCAGCATCGGCATGCTTAGCATGTCGTTTGGTAGAAATCCACGAGCGCGTTCTGCAAAAAGCACCATTTGCATGCACATCTTGTGGTTTTGCAGAAAACTTCATCCGCGTCTACCAAAAGATGCATGTGCATGCTTAAAACGCGTTTTCGCACAAATGCGTGCGCGGGTGCTAAAAAGAGCAGCATCGGCATGCTTAGCACGTCGTTTGGTAGAAATCCGCGTGCGCGTTCTGCCAAAAGCACCATTTGCATGCACATCTTGTGGTTTTGCAGAAAACTTCATCCGCATCTACCAAAAGATGCATGTGCATGCTTAAAACGCGTTTTCGCACAAATCCGTGCGCGGGTGCTAAAAAGAGCAGCATCGGCATGCTTAGCACGTCGTTTGGTAGAAATCCACGTGCGCGTTCTGCAAAAAGCACCATTTGCATTCACATCTTGTGGTTTTGCAGAAAACTTCATCCGCGTCTACCAAAAGATGTATGTGCATGCTTAAAACGCGTTTTCGCACAAATGCGTGCGCGGGTGCTAAAAAGAGCAGCATCGGCATGCTTAGCACGTCGTTTGGTAGAAATCCACGTGCGCGTTCTGCCAAAAGCACCATTTGCATGCACATCTTTTGGTTTTGCAGAAAACTTCATCCGCGTCTACCAAAAGATGCATGTGCATGCTTAAAACGCGTTTTCGCACAAATCCGTGCGCGGGTGCTAAAAAGAGCAGAATCAGCATGCTTAGCACGTCGTTTGGTAGAAATCCACGTGCGCGTTCTGCAAAAAGCACCATTTGCATGCACATCTTGTGGTTTTGCAGAAAACTTCATCCGCGTCTACCAAAAGATGCATGTGCATGCTTAAAACGCGTTTTCGCACAAATGCGTGCGCGGGTGCTAAAAAGAGCAGCATCGGCATGCTTAGCACGTCATTTGGTAGAAATCCACGTGCGCGTTCTGCCAAAAGCACCATTTGCATGCACATCTTGTGGTTTTGCAGAAAACTTCATCCGCGTCTACTAAAAGATGCATGTGCATGCTTAAAACGCGTTTTCGCACAAATCCGTGCGCGGGTGCTAAAAAGAGCAGCATCGGCAAGCTTAGCACGTCGTTTGGTAAAAATCCACGTGCGCGTTCTGCAAAAAGCACCATTTGCATGCACATCTTGTGGTTTTGCAGAAAACTTCATCCGCGTCTACCAAAAGATGCATGTGCATGCTTAAAACGCGTTTTCGCACAAATGCGTGCGCGGGTGCTAAAAAGAGCAGCATCGGCATGCTTAGCACGTCGTTTGGTAGAAATCCACGTGCGCGTTCTGCCAAAAGCACCATTTGCATGCACATCTTGTGGTTTTGCAGAAAACTTCATCCGCGTCTACCAAAAGATGCATGTGCATGCTTAAAACGCGTTTTCGCACAAATCCGTGCGCGGGTGCTAAAAAGAGCAGCATCGGCATGCTTAGCACGTCGTTTGGTAGAAATCCACGTGCGCGTTCTGCAAAAAGCACCATTTGCATGCACATCTTGTGGTTTTGCAGAAAACTTCATCCGCATCTACCAAAAGATGCATGTGCATGCTTAAAACGCGTTTTCGCACAAATGCGTGCGCGGGTGCTAAAAAGAGCAGCATCGGCATGCTTAGCACGTCGTTTGGTAGAAATCCACGTGCGCGTTCTGCAAAAAGCACCATTTGCATGCACATCTTGTGGTTTTGCAGAAAACTCATCCGCGTCTACCAAAAGATGCATGTGCATGCTTAAAACGCGTTTTCGCACAAATGCGTGCGCGGGTGCTAAAAAGAGCAGCATCGGCATGCTTAGCACGTCGTTTGGTAGAAATCCACGAGCGCGTTCTGCAAAAAGCACCATTTGCATGCACATCTTGTGGTTTTGCAGAAAACTTCATCCGCGTCTACCAAAAGATGCATGTGCATGCTTAAAACGCGTTTTCGCACAAATGCGTGCGCGGGTGCTAAATAGAGCAGCATCGGCATGCTTAGCACGTCGTTTGGTAGAAATCCACGTGCGCGTTCTGCCAAAAGCACCATTTGCATGCACATCTTGTGGTTTTGCAGAAAACTTCATCCGCGTCTACCAAAAGATGCATGTGCATGCTTAAAACGCGTTTTCGCACAAATCCGTGCGCGGGTGCTAAAAAGAGCAGCATCGGCATGCTTAGCACGTGGTTTGGTAGAAATCCACGTGCGCGTTCTGCAAAAAGCACCATTTGCATGCACATCTTGTGGTTTTGCAGAAAACTTCATCCGCGTCTACCAAAAGATGCATGTGCATGCTTAAAACGCGTTTTCGCACAAATCCGTGCGCGGGTGCTAAAAAGAGCAGCATCGGCATGCTTAGCACGTCGTTTGGTAGAAATCCACGTACGCGTTCTGCAAAAAGCACCATTTGCATGCACATCTTGTGGTTTTGCAGAAAACTTCATCCGCGTCTACCAAAAGATGCATGTGCATGCTTAAAACGCGTTTTCGCACAAATGCGTGCGCGGGTGCTAAAAAGAGCAGCATCGGCATGCTTAGCACGTCGTTTGGTAGAAATCCACGTGCGCGTTCTGCCAAAAGCACCATTTGCATGCACATCTTGTGGTTTTGCAGAAAACTTCATCCGCGTCTACCAAAAGATGCATGTGCATGCTTAAAACGCGTTTTCGCACAAATCCGTGCGCGGGTGCTAAAAAGAGCAGCATCGGCATGCTTAGCACGTCGTTTGGTAGAAATCCACGTGCGCGTTCTGCAAAAAGCACCATTTGCATGCACATCTTGTGGTTTTGCAGAAAACTCATCCGCGTCTACCAAAAGATGCATGTGCATGCTTAAAACGCGTTTTCGCACAAATGCGTGCGCGGGTGCTAAAAAGAGCAGCATCGGCATGCTTAGCACGTCGTTTGGTAGAAATCCACGAGCGCGTTCTGCAAAAAGCACCATTTGCATGCACATCTTGTGGTTTTGCAGAAAACTTCATCCGCGTCTACCAAAAGATGCATGTGCATGCTTAAAACGCGTTTTCGCACAAATGCGTGCGCGGGTGCTAAATAGAGCAGCATCGGCATGCTTAGCACGTCGTTTGGTAGAAATCCACGTGCGCGTTCTGCCAAAAGCACCATTTGCATGCACATCTTGTGGTTTTGCAGAAAACTTCATCCGCGTCTACCAAAAGATGCATGTGCATGCTTAAAACGCGTTTTCGCACAAATCCGTGCGCGGGTGCTAAAAAGAGCAGCATCGGCATGCTTAGCACGTGGTTTGGTAGAAATCCACGTGCGCGTTCTGCAAAAAGCACCATTTGCATGCACATCTTGTGGTTTTGCAGAAAACTTCATCCGCGTCTACCAAAAGATGCATGTGCATGCTTAAAACGCGTTTTCGCACAAATCCGTGCGCGGGTGCTAAAAAGAGCAGCATCGGCATGCTTAGCACGTCGTTTGGTAGAAATCCACGTACGCGTTCTGCAAAAAGCACCATTTGCATGCACATCTTGTGGTTTTGCAGAAAACTTCATCCGCGTCTACCAAAAGATGCATGTGCATGCTTAAAACGCGTTTTCGCACAAATGCGTGCGCGGGTGCTAAAAAGAGCAGCATCGGCATGCTTAGCACGTCGTTTGGTAGAAATCCACGTGCGCGTTCTGCCAAAAGCACCATTTGCATGCACATCTTGTGGTTTTGCAGAAAACTTCATCCGCGTCTACCAAAAGATGCATGTGCATGCTTAAAACGCGTTTTCGCACAAATCCGTGCGCGGGTGCTAAAAAGAGCAGCATCGGCATGCTTAGCACGTCGTTTCGTAGAAATCCACGTGCGCGTTCTGCAAAAAGCACCATTTGCATTCACATCTTGTGGTTTTGCAGAAAACTTCATCCGCGTCTACCAAAAGATGCATGTGCATGCTTAAAACGCGTTTTCGCACAAATGCGTGCGCGGGTGCTAAAAAGAGCAGCATCGGCATGCTTAGCACGTCGTTTGGTAGAAATCCACGTACGCGTTCTGCCAAAAGCACCATTTGCATGCACATCTTTTGGTTTTGCAGAAAACTTCATCCGCGTCTACCAAAAGATGCATGTGCATGCTTAAAACGCGTTTTCGCACAAATGCGTGCGCGGGTGCTAAAAAGAGCAGCATCGGCATGCTTAGCACGTCGTTTGGTAGAAATCCACGTGCGCGTTCTGCAAAAAGCACCATTTGCATGCACATCTTGTGGTTTTGCAGAAAACTTCATCCGTGTCTACCAAAAGATGCATGTGCATGCTTAAAACGCGTTTTCGCACAAATCCGTGCGCGTGTGCTAAAAAGAGCAGCATCGGCATGCTTAGCACGTCGTTTGGTAGAAATCCACGTGCGCGTTCTGCAAAAAGCACCATTTGCATGCACATCTTGTGGTTTTGCAGAAAACTTCATCCGCGTCTACCAAAAGATGCATGTGCATGCTTAAAACGCGTTTTCGCACAAATGTGTGCGCGGGTGCTAAAAAGAGCAGCATCGGCATGCTTAGCACGTCGTTTGGTAGAAATCCACGTGCGCGTTCTGCAAAAAGCACCATTTGCATTCACATCTTGTGGTTTTGCAGAAAACTTCATCCGCGTCTACCAAAAGATGCATGTGCATGCTTAAAACGCGTTTTCGCACAAATGCGTGCGCGGGTGCTAAAAAGAGCAGCATCGGCATGCTTAGCACGTCGTTTGGTAGAAATCCACGTACGCGTTCTGCCAAAAGCACCATTTGCATGCACATCTTTTGGTTTTGCAGAAAACTTCATCCGCGTCTACCAAAAGATGCATGTGCATGCTTAAAACGCGTTTTCGCACAAATGCGTGCGCGGGTGCTAAAAAGAGCAGCATCGGCATGCTTAGCACGTCGTTTGGTAGAAATCCACGTGCGCGTTCTGCAAAAAGCACCATTTGCATGCACATCTTGTGGTTTTGCAGAAAACTTCATCCGCGTCTACCAAAAGATACATGTGCATGCTTAAAACGCGTTTTCGCACAAATCCGTGCGCGGGTGCTAAAAAGAGCAGCATCGGCAAGCTTAGCACATCGTTTGGTAGAAATCCACGTGCGCGTTCTGCAAAAAGCACCATTTGCATGCACATCTTGTGGTTTTGCAGAAAACTTCATCCGCGTCTACCAAAAGATGCATGTGCATGCTTAAAACGCGTTTTCGCACAAATGCGTGCGCGGGTGCTAAAAAGAGCAGCATCGGCATGCTTAGCACGTCGTTTGGTAGAAATCCACGTGCGCGTTCTGCAAAAAGCACCATTTGCATGCACATCTTGTGGTTTTGCAGAAAACTTCATCCGCGTCTACCAAAAGATGCATGTGCATGCTTAAAACGCGTTTTCGCACAAATGCGTGCGCGGGTGCTAAAAAGAGCAGCATCGGCATGCTTAGCACGTCGTTTGGTAGAAATCCACGTGCGCGTTCTGCAAAAAGCACCATTTGCATGCACATCTTGTGGTTTTGCAGAAAACTTCATCCGCGTCTACCAAAAGATGCGTGTGCATGCTTAAAACGCGTTTTCGCACAAATGCGTGCGCGGGTGCTAAAAAGAGCAGCATCGGCATGCTTAGCACGTCGTTTGGTAGAAATCCACGTGCGCGTTCTGCAAAAAGCACCATTTGCATGCACATCTTGTGGTTTTGCAGAAAACTTCATCCGCGTCTACCAAAAGATGCATGTGCATGCTTAAAACGCGTTTTCGCACAAATGCGTGCGCGGGTGCTAAAAAGAGCAGCATCGGCATGCTTAGCACGTTGTTTGGTAGAAATCCACGTGCGCGTTCTGCAAAAAGCACCATTTGCATGCACATCTTGTGGTTTTGCAGAAAACTTCATCCGCGTCTACCAAAAGATGCATGTGCATGCTTAAAACGCGTTTTCGCACAAATGCGTGCGCGGGTGCTAAAAAGAGCAGCATCGGCATGCTTAGCACGTCGTTTGGTAGAAATCCACGTGCGCGTTCCGCAAAAAGCACCATTTGCATGCACATCTTGTGGTTTTGCAGAAAACTTCATCCGCGTCTACCAAAAGATGCATGTGCATGCTTAAAACGCGTTTTCGCACAAATGCGTGCGCGGGTGCTAAAAAGAGCAGCATCGGCATGCTTAGCACGTTGTTTGGTAGAAATCCACGTGCGCGTTCTGCAAAAAGCACCATTTGCATGCACATCTTGTGGTTTTGCAGAAAACTTCATCCGCGTCTACCAAAAGATGCATGTGCATGCTTAAAACGCGTTTTCGCACAAATGCGTGCGCGGGTGCTAAAAAGAGCAGCATCGGCATGCTTAGCACGTCATTTTGTAGAAATCCACGTGCGCGTTCTGCCAAAAGCACCATTTGCATGCACATCTTGTGGTTTTGCAGAAAACTTCATCCGCGTCTACTAAAAGATGCATGTGCATGCTTAAAACGCGTTTTCGCACAAATCCGTGCGCGGGTGCTAAAAAGAGCAGCATCGGCAAGCTTAGCACATCGTTTAGTAGAAATCCACGTGCGCGTTCTGCAAAAAGCACCATTTGCATGCACATCTTGTGGTTTTGCAGAAAACTTCATCCGCGTCTACCAAAAGATGCATGTGCATGCTTAAAACGCGTTTTCGCACAAATGCGTGCGCGGGTGCTAAAAAGAGCAGCATCGGCATGCTTAGCACGTTGTTTGGTAGAAATCCACGTGCGCGTTCTGCAAAAAGCACCATTTGCATGCACATCTTGTGGTTTTGCAGAAAACTTCATCCGCGTCTACCAAAAGATGCATGTGCATGCTTAAAACGCGTTTTCGCACAAATGCGTGCGCGGGTGCTAAAAAGAGCAGCATCGGCATGCTTAGCACGTCATTTGGTAGAAATCCACGTGCGCGTTCTGCCAAAAGCACCATTTGCATGCACATCTTGTGGTTTTGCAGAAAACTTCATCCGCGTCTACTAAAAGATGCATGTGCATGCTTAAAACGCGTTTTCGCACAAATCCGTGCGCGGGTGCTAAAAAGAGCAGCATCGGCAAGCTTAGCACATCGTTTAGTAGAAATCCACGTGCGCGTTCTGCAAAAAGCACCATTTGCATGCACATCTTGTGGTTTTGCAGAAAACTTCATCCGCGTCTACCAAAAGATGCATGTGCATGCTTAAAACGCGTTTTCGCACAAATGCGTGCGCGGGTGCTAAAAAGAGCAGCATCGGCATGCTTAGCACGTCGTTTGGTAGAAATCCACGTGCGCGTTCTGCAAAGAGCACCATTTGCATGCACATCTTGTGGTTGTGCAGAAAACTTCATCCGCGTCTACCAAAAGATGCATGTGCATGCTTAAAACGCGTTTTCGCACAAATGCGTGCGCGGGTGCTAAAAAGAGCAGCATCGGCATGCTTAGCACGTCGTTTGGTAGAAATCCACGTGCGCGTTCTGCAAAAAGCACCATTTGCATGCACATCTTGTGGTTTTGCAGAAAACTTCATCCGCGTCTACCAAAAGATGCATGTGCATGCTTAAAACGCGTTTTCGCACAAATGCGTGCGCGGGTGCTAAAAAGAGCAGCATCGGCATGCTTAGCACGTCGTTTGGTAGAAATCCACGAGCGCGTTCTGCAAAAAGCACCATTTGCATGCACATCTTGTGGTTTTGCAGAAAACTTCATCCGCGTCTACCAAAAGATGCATGTGCATGCTTAAAACGCGTTTTCGCACAAATGCGTGCGCGGGTGCTAAAGAGAGCAGCATCGGCATGCTTAGCACGTCGTTTGGTAGAAATCCACGTGCGCGTTCTGCCAAAAGCACCATTTGCATGCACATCTTGTGGTTTTGCAGAAAACTTCATCCGTGTCTACCAAAAGATGCATGTGCATGCTTAAAACGCGTTTTCGCACAAATCCGTGCGCGGCTGCTAAAAAGAGCAGCATCGGCATGCTTAGCACGTCGTTTGGTAGAAATCCACGTGCGCGTTCTGCAAAAAGCACCATTTGCATGCACATCTTGTGGTTTTGCAGAAAACTTCATCCGCGTCTACCAAAAGATGCATGTGCATGCTTAAAACGCGTTTTCGCACAAATGCGTGCGCGGGTGCTAAAAAGAGCAGCATCGGCATGCTTAGCACGTCGTTTGGTAGAAATCCACGTGCGCGTTCTGCCAAAAGCACCATTTGCATGCACATCTTGTGGTTTTGCAGAAAACTTCATCCGTGTCTACCAAAAGATGCATGTGCATGCTTAAAACGCGTTTTCGCACAAATCCGTGCGCGGGTGCTAAAAAGAGCAGCATCGGCTTGCTTAGCACGTCGTTTGGTAGAAATCCACGTGCGCGTTCTGCAAAAAGCACCATTTGCATGCACATCTTGTGGTTTTGCAGAAAACTTCATCCGCGTCTACCAAAAGATGCATGTGCATGCTTAAAACGCGTTTTCGCTCAAATGTGTGCGCGGGTGCTAAAAAGAGCAGCATCGGCATGCTTAGCACGTCGTTTGGTAGAAATCCACGTGCGCGTTCTGCAAAAAGCACCATTTGCATGCACATCTTGTGGTTTTGCAGAAAACTTCATCCGCGTCTACCAAAAGATGCATGTGCATGCTTAAAACGCGTTTTCGCACAAATGCGTGCGCGGGTGCTAAAAAGAGCAGCATCGGCATGCTTAGCACGTCGTTTGGTAGAAATCCACGTGCGCGTTCTGCCAAAAGCACCATTTGCATGCACATCTTGTGGTTTTGCAGAAAACTTCATCCGCGTCTACCAAAAGATGCATGTGCATGCTTAAAACGCGTTTTCGCACAAATCCGTGCGCGGGTGCTAAAAAGAGCAGCATCGGCATGCTTAGCACGTCGTTTGGTAGAAATCCACGTGCGCGTTCTGCAAAAAGCACCATTTGCATGCACATCTTGTGGTTTTGCAGAAAACTTCATCCGCGTCTACCAAAAGATGCATGTGCATGCTTAAAACGCGTTTTCGCACAAATGCGTGCGCGGGTGCTAAAAAGAGCAGCATCGGCATGCTTAGCACGTCGTTTGGTAGAAATCCAAGTGCGCGTTCTGCAAAAAGCACCATTTGCATGCACATCTTGTGGTTTTGCAGAAAACTTCATCCGCGTCTACCAAAAGATGCATGTGCATGCTTAAAACGCGTTTTCGCACAAATGCGTGCGCGGGTGCTAAAAATAGCAGCATCGGCATGCTTAGCACGTCGTTTGGTAGAAATCCACGTGCGCGTTCTGCAAAAAGCACCATTTGCATGCACATCTTGTGGTTTTGCAGAAAACTTCATCCGGGTCTACCAAAAGATGCATGTGCATGCTTTAAAACGCGTTTTCGCACAAATGCGTGCGCGGGTGCTAAAAAGAGCAGCATCGGCATGCTTAGCACGTCGTTTGGTAGAAATCCACGTGCGCGTTCTGCCAAAAGCACCATTTGCATTCACATCTTGTGGTTTTGCAGAAAACTTCATCCGCGTCTACCAAAAGATGCATGTGCATGCTTAAAACGCGTTTTCGCACAAATCCGTGCGCGGGTGCTAAAAAGAGCAGCATCGGCATGCTTAGCACGTCGTTTGGTAGAAATCCACGTGCGCGTTCTGCATAAAAGCACCATTTGCATGCACATCTTGTGGTTTTGCAGAAAACTTCATCCGCGTCTACCAAAAGATGCATGTGCATGCTTAAAACGCGTTTTCGCACAAATGCGTGCGCGGGTGCTAAAAAGAGCAGCATCGGCATGCTTAGCACGTCGTTTGGTAGAAATCCACGTGCGCGTTCTGCAAAAAGCACCATTTGCATGCACATCTTGTGGTTTTGCAGAAAACTTCATCCGCGTCTACCAAAAGATGCATGTGCATGCTTAAAACGCGTTTTCGCACAAATGCGTGCGCGGGTGCTAAAAAGAGCAGCATCGGCATGCTTAGCACGTCGTTTGGTAGAAATCCACGAGCGCGTTCTGCAAAAAGCACCATTTGCATGCACATCTTGTGGTTTTGCAGAAAACTTCATCCGCGTCTACCAAAGATGCATGTGCATGCTTAAAACGCGTTTTCGCACAAATGCGTGCGCGGGTGCTAAAGAGAGCAGCATCGGCATGCTTAGCACGTCGTTTGGTAGAAATCCACGTGCGCGTTCTGCCAAAAGCACCATTTGCATGCACATCTTGTGGTTTTGCAGAAAACTTCATCCGTGTCTACCAAAAGATGCATGTGCATGCTTAAAACGCGTTTTCGCACAAATCCGTGCGCGGGGTGCTAAAAAGAGCAGCATCGGCATGCTTAGCACGTCGTTTGGTAGAAATCCACGTGCGCGTTCTGCAAAAAGCACCATTTGCATGCACATCTTGTGGTTTTGCAGAAAAACTTCATCCGCGTCTACCAAAAGATGCATGTGCATGCTTAAAACGCGTTTTCGCACAAATGCGTGCGCGGGTGCTAAAAAGAGCAGCATCGGCATGCTTAGCACGTCGTTTGGTAGAAATCCACGTGCGCGTTCTGCCAAAAGCACCATTTGCATGCACATCTTGTGGTTTTGCAGAAAACTTCATCCGTGTCTACCAAAAGATGCATGTGCATGCTTAAAAACGCGTTTTCGCACAAATCCGTGCGCGGGTGCTAAAAAGAGCAGCATCGGCATGCTTAGCACGTCGTTTGGTAGAAATCCACGTGCGCGTTCTGCAAAAAGCACCATTTGCATGCACATCTTGTGGTTTTGCAGAAAACTTCATCCGCGTCTACCAAAAGATGCATGTGCATGCTTAAAACGCGTTTTCGCTCAAATGTGTGCGCGGGTGCTAAAAAGAGCAGCATCGGCATGCTTAGCACGTCGTTTGGTAGAAATCCACGTGCGCGTTCTGCAAAAAAGCACCATTTGCATGCACATCTTGTGGTTTTGCAGAAAACTTCATCCGCGTCTACCAAAAGATGCATGTGCATGCTTAAAACGCGTTTTCGCACAAATGCGTGCGCGGGTGCTAAAAAGAGCAGCATCGGCATGCTTAGCACGTCGTTTGGTAGAAATCCACGTGCGCGTTCTGCCAAAAGCACCATTTGCATGCACATCTTGTGGTTTTGCAGAAAACTTCATCCGCGTCTACCAAAAGATGCATGTGCATGCTTAAAACGCGTTTTCGCACAAATCCGTGCGCGGGTGCTAAAAAGAGCAGCATCGGCATGCTTAGCACGTCGTTTAGTAGAAATCCACGTGCGCGTTCTGCAAAAAGCACCATTTGCATGCACATCTTGTGGTTTTGCAGAAAACTTCATCCGCGTCTACCAAAAGATGCATGTGCATGCTTAAAACGCGTTTTCGCACAAATGCGTGCGCGGGTGCTAAAAAGAGCAGCATCGGCATGCTTAGCACGTCGTTTGGTAGAAATCCACGTGCGCGTTCTGCAAAAAGCACCATTTGCATGCACATCTTGTGGTTTTGCAGAAAACTTCATCCGCGTCTACCAAAAGATGCATGTGCATGCTTAAAACGCGTTTTCGCACAAATGCGTGCGCGGGTGCTAAAAATAGCAGCATCGGCATGCTTAGCACGTCGTTTGGTAGAAATCCACGTGCGCGTTCTGCAAAAAGCACCATTTGCATGCACATCTTGTGGTTTTGCAGAAAACTTCATCCGGGTCTACCAAAAGATGCATGTGCATGCTTAAAACGCGTTTTCGCACAAATGCGTGCGCGGGTGCTAAAAAGAGCAGCATCGGCATGCTTAGCACGTCGTTTGGTAGAAATCCACGTGCGCGTTCTGCCAAAAGCACCATTTGCATGCACATCTTGTGGTTTTGCAGAAAACTTCATCCGCGTCTACCAAAAGATGCATGTGCATGCTTAAAACGCGTTTTCGCACAAATCCGTGCGCGGGTGCTAAAAAGAGCAGCATCGGCATGCTTAGCACGTCGTTTGGTAGAAATCCACGTGCGCGTTCTGCCAAAAGCACCATTTGCATGCACATCTTGTGGTTTTGCAGAAAACTTTATCCGCGTCTACTAAAAGATGCATGTGCATGCTTAAAACGCGTTTTCGCACAAATCCGTGCGCGGGTGCTAAAAAGAGCAGCATCGGCATGCTTAGCACGTCGTTTGGTAGAAATCCACGTGCGCGTTCTGCCAAAAGCACCATTTGCATGCACATCTTGTGGTTTTGCAGAAAACTTCATCCGCGTCTACCAAAAGATGCATGTGCATGCTTAAAACGCGTTTTCGCACAAATCCGTGCGCGGGTGCTAAAAAGAGCAGCATCGGCATGCTTAGCACGTCGTTTGGTAGAAATCCACGTGCGCGTTCTGCAAAAAGCACCATTTGCATGCACATCTTGTGGTTTTGCAGAAAACTTCATCCGCGTCTACCAAAAGATGCATGTGCATGCTTAAAACGCGTTTTCGCACAAATGCGTGCGCGGGTGCTAAAAAGAGCAGCATCGGCATGCTTAGCACGTCGTTTGGTAGAAATCCACGTGCGCGTTCTGCAAAAAGCACCATTTGCATGCACATCTTGTGGTTTTGCAGAAAACTTCATCCGCGTCTACCAAAAGATGCATGTGCATGCTTAAAACGCGTTTTCGCACAAATGCGTGCGCGGGTGCTAAAAATAGCAGCATCGGCATGCTTAGCACGTCGTTTGGTAGAAATCCACGTGCGCGTTCTGCAAAAAGCACCATTTGCATGCACATCTTGTGGTTTTGCAGAAAACTTCATCCGGGTCTACCAAAAGATGCATGTGCATGCTTAAAACGCGTTTTCGCACAAATGCGTGCGCGGGTGCTAAAAAGAGCAGCATCGGCATGCTTAGCACGTCGTTTGGTAGAAATCCACGTCCGCGTTCTGCCAAAAGCACCATTTGCATGCACATCTTGTGGTTTTGCAGAAAACTTCATCCGCGTCTACCAAAAGATGCATGTGCATGCTTAAAACGCGTTTTCGCACAAATCCGTGCGCGGGTGCTAAAAAGAGCAGCATCGGCATGCTTAGCACGTCGTTTGGTAGAAATCCACGTGCGCGTTCTGCCAAAAGCACCATTTGCATGCACATCTTGTGGTTTTGCAGAAAACTTTATCCGCGTCTACTAAAAGATGCATGTGCATGCTTAAAACGCGTTTTCGCACAAATCCGTGCGCGGGTGCTAAAAAGAGCAGCATCGGCAAGCTTAGCACATCGTTTAGTAGAAATCCACGTGCGCGTTCTGCAAAAAGCACCATTTGCATGCACATCTTGTGGTTTTGCAGAAAACTTCATCCGCGTCTACCAAAAGATGCATGTGCATGCTTAAAACGCGTTTTCGCACAAATGCGTGCGCGGGTGCTAAAAAGAGCAGCATCGGCATGCTTAGCACGTCGTTTGGTAGAAATCCACGTGCGCGTTCTGCCAAAAGCACCATTTGCATGCACATCTTGTGGTTTTGCAGAAAACTTCATCCGCGTCTACTAAAAGATGCATGTGCATGCTTAAAACGCGTTTTCGCACAAATCCGTGCGCGGGTGCTAAAAAGAGCAGCATCGGCAAGCTTAGCACATCGTTTAGTAGAAATCCACGTGCGCGTTCTGCAAAAAGCACCATTTGCATGCACATCTTGTGGTTTTGCAGAAAACTTCATCCGCGTCTACCAAAAGATGCATGTGCATGCTTAAAACGCGTTTTCGCACAAATGCGTGCGCGGGTGCTAAAGAGAGCAGCATCGGCATGCTTAGCACGTCGTTTGGTAGAAATCCACGTGCGCGTTCTGCCAAAAGCACCATTTGCATGCACATCTTGTGGTTTTGCAGAAAACTTCATCCGTGTCTACCAAAAGATGCATGTGCATGCTTAAAACGCGTTTTCGCACAAATCCGTGCGCGGGTGCTAAAAAGAGCAGCATCGGCATGCTTAGCACGTCGTTTGGTAGAAATCCACGTGCGCGTTCTGCAAAAAGCACCATTTGCATGCACATCTTGTGGTTTTGCAGAAAACTTCATCCGCGTCTACCAAAAGATGCATGTGCATGCTTAAAACGCGTTTTCGCACAAATGCGTGCGCGGGTGCTAAAAAGAGCAGCATCGGCATGCTTAGCACGTCGTTTGGTAGAAATCCACGTGCGCGTTCTGCCAAAAGCACCATTTGCATGCACATCTTGTGGTTTTGCAGAAAACTTCATCCGTGTCTACCAAAAGATGCATGTGCATGCTTAAAACGCGTTTTCGCACAAATCCGTGCGCGGGTGCTAAAAAGAGCAGCATCGGCATGCTTAGCACGTCGTTTGGTAGAAATCCACGTGCGCGTTCTGCAAAAAGCACCATTTGCATGCACATCTTGTGGTTTTGCAGAAAACTTCATCCGCGTCTACCAAAAGATGCATGTGCATGCTTAAAACGCGTTTTCGCTCAAATGTGTGCGCGGGTGCTAAAAAGAGAAGCATCGGCATGCTTAGCACGTCGTTTGGTAGAAATCCACGTGCGCGTTCTGCAAAAAGCACCATTTGCATGCACATCTTGTGGTTTTGCAGAAAACTTCATCCGCGTCTACCAAAAGATGCATGTGCATGCTTAAAACGCGTTTTCGCAGAAATGCGTGCGCGGGTGCTAAAAAGAGCAGCATCGGCATGCTTAGCACGTCGTTTGGTAGAAATCCACGTGCGCGTTCTGCCAAAAGCACCATTTGCATGCACATCTTGTGGTTTTGCAGAAAACTTCATCCGCGTCTACCAAAAGATGCATGTGCATGCTTAAAACGCGTTTTCGCACAAATCCGTGCGCGGGTGCTAAAAAGAGCAGCATCGGCATGCTTAGCACGTCGTTTGGTAGAAATCCACGTGCGCGTTCTGCAAAAAGCACCATTTGCATGCACATCTTGTGGTTTTGCAGAAAACTTCATCCGCGTCTACCAAAAGATGCATGTGCATGCTTAAAACGCGTTTTCGCACAAATGAGTGCGCGGGTGCTAAAAAGAGCAGCATCGGCATGCTTAGCACGTCGTTTGGTAGAAATCCACGTGCGCGTTCTGCAAAAAGCACCATTTGCATGCACATCTTGTGGTTTTGCAGAAAACTTCATCCGGGTCTACCAAAAGATGCATGTGCATGCTTAAAACGCGTTTTCGCACAAATGCGTGCGCGGGTGCTAAAAAGAGCAGCATCGGCATGCTTAGCACGTCGTTTGGTAGAAATCCACGTGCGCGTTCTGCCAAAAGCACCATTTGCATGCACATCTTGTGGTTTTGCAGAAAACTTCATCCGCGTCTACCAAAAGATGCATGTGCATGCTTAAAACGCGTTTTCGCACAAATGCGTGCGCGGGTGCTAACAAGAGCAGCATCGGCATGCTTAGCACGTCGTTTGGTAGAAATCCACGTGCGCGTTCTGCAAAAAGCACCATTTGCATGCACATCTTGTGGTTTTGCAGAAAACCATCCGCGTCTACCAAAAGATGCATGTGCATGCTTAAAACGCGTTTTCGCACAAATGCGTGCGCGGGTGCTAAAAAGAGCAGCATCGGCATGCTTAGCATGTCGTTTGGTAGAAATCCACGAGCGCGTTCTGCAAAAAGCACCATTTGCATGCACATCTTGTGGTTTTGCAGAAAACTTCATCCGCGTCTACCAAAAGATGCATGTGCATGCTTAAAACGCGTTTTCGCACAAATGCGTGCGCGGGTGCTAAAAAGAGCAGCATCGGCATGCTTAGCACGTCGTTTGGTAGAAATCCGCGTGCGCGTTCTGCCAAAAGCACCATTTGCATGCACATCTTGTGGTTTTGCAGAAAACTTCATCCGCATCTACCAAAAGATGCATGTGCATGCTTAAAACGCGTTTTCGCACAAATCCGTGCGCGGGTGCTAAAAAGAGCAGCATCGGCATGCTTAGCACGTCGTTTGGTAGAAATCCACGTGCGCGTTCTGCGAAAAGCACCATTTGCATTCACATCTTGTGGTTTTGCAGAAAACTTCATCCGCGTCTACCAAAAGATGTATGTGCATGCTTAAAACGCGTTTTCGCACAAATGCGTGCGCGGGTGCTAAAAAGAGCAGCATCGGCATGCTTAGCACGTCGTTTGGTAGAAATCCACGTGCGCGTTCTGCCAAAAGCACCATTTGCATGCACATCTTTTGGTTTTGCAGAAAACTTCATCCGCGTCTACCAAAAGATGCATGTGCATGCTTAAAACGCGTTTTCGCACAAATCCGTGCGCGGGTGCTAAAAAGAGCAGCATCAGCATGCTTAGCACGTCGTTTGGTAGAAATCCACGTGCGCGTTCTGCAAAAAGCACCATTTGCATGCACATCTTGTGGTTTTGCAGAAAACTTCATCCGCGTCTACCAAAAGATGCATGTGCATGCTTAAAACGCGTTTTCGCACAAATGCGTGCGCGGGTGCTAAAAAGAGCAGCATCGGCATGCTTAGCACGTCATTTGGTAGAAATCCACGTGCGCGTTCTGCCAAAAGCACCATTTGCATGCACATCTTGTGGTTTTGCAGAAAACTTCATCCGCGTCTACTAAAAGATGCATGTGCATGCTTAAAACGCGTTTTCGCACAAATCCGTGCGCGGGTGCTAAAAAGAGCAGCATCGGCAAGCTTAGCACGTCGTTTGGTAAAAATCCACGTGCGCGTTCTGCAAAAAGCACCATTTGCATGCACATCTTGTGGTTTTGCAGAAAACTTCATCCGCGTCTACCAAAAGATGCATGTGCATGCTTAAAACGCGTTTTCGCACAAATGCGTGCGCGGGTGCTAAAAAGAGCAGCATCGGCATGCTTAGCACGTCGTTTGGTAGAAATCCACGTGCGCGTTCTGCCAAAAGCACCATTTGCATGCACATCTTGTGGTTTTGCAGAAAACTTCATCCGCGTCTACCAAAAGATGCATGTGCATGCTTAAAACGCGTTTTCGCACAAATCCGTGCGCGGGTGCTAAAAAGAGCAGCATCGGCATGCTTAGCACGTCGTTTGGTAGAAATCCACGTGCGCGTTCTGCAAAAAGCACCATTTGCATGCACATCTTGTGGTTTTGCAGAAAACTTCATCCGCATCTACCAAAAGATGCATGTGCATGCTTAAAACGCGTTTTCGCACAAATGCGTGCGCGGGTGCTAAAAAGAGCAGCATCGGCATGCTTAGCACGTCGTTTGGTAGAAATCCACGTGCGCGTTCTGCAAAAAGCACCATTTGCATGCACATCTTGTGGTTTTGCAGAAAACTCATCCGCGTCTACCAAAAGATGCATGTGCATGCTTAAAACGCGTTTTCGCACAAATGCGTGCGCGGGTGCTAAAAAGAGCAGCATCGGCATGCTTAGCACGTCGTTTGGTAGAAATCCACGAGCGCGTTCTGCAAAAAGCACCATTTGCATGCACATCTTGTGGTTTTGCAGAAAACTTCATCCGCGTCTACCAAAAGATGCATGTGCATGCTTAAAACGCGTTTTCGCACAAATGCGTGCGCGGGTGCTAAATAGAGCAGCATCGGCATGCTTAGCACGTCGTTTGGTAGAAATCCACGTGCGCGTTCTGCCAAAAGCACCATTTGCATGCACATCTTGTGGTTTTGCAGAAAACTTCATCCGCGTCTACCAAAAGATGCATGTGCATGCTTAAAACGCGTTTTCGCACAAATCCGTGCGCGGGTGCTAAAAAGAGCAGCATCGGCATGCTTAGCACGTGGTTTGGTAGAAATCCACGTGCGCGTTCTGCAAAAAGCACCATTTGCATGCACATCTTGTGGTTTTGCAGAAAACTTCATCCGCGTCTACCAAAAGATGCATGTGCATGCTTAAAACGCGTTTTCGCACAAATCCGTGCGCGGGTGCTAAAAAGAGCAGCATCGGCATGCTTAGCACGTCGTTTGGTAGAAATCCACGTACGCGTTCTGCAAAAAGCACCATTTGCATGCACATCTTGTGGTTTTGCAGAAAACTTCATCCGCGTCTACCAAAAGATGCATGTGCATGCTTAAAACGCGTTTTCGCACAAATGCGTGCGCGGGTGCTAAAAAGAGCAGCATCGGCATGCTTAGCACGTCGTTTGGTAGAAATCCACGTGCGCGTTCTGCCAAAAGCACCATTTGCATGCACATCTTGTGGTTTTGCAGAAAACTTCATCCGCGTCTACCAAAAGATGCATGTGCATGCTTAAAACGCGTTTTCGCACAAATCCGTGCGCGGGTGCTAAAAAGAGCAGCATCGGCATGCTTAGCACGTCGTTTGGTAGAAATCCACGTGCGCGTTCTGCAAAAAGCACCATTTGCATTCACATCTTGTGGTTTTGCAGAAAACTTCATCCGCGTCTACCAAAAGATGCATGTGCATGCTTAAAACGCGTTTTCGCACAAATGCGTGCGCGGGTGCTAAAAAGAGCAGCATCGGCATGCTTAGCACGTCGTTTGGTAGAAATCCACGTACGCGTTCTGCCAAAAGCACCATTTGCATGCACATCTTTTGGTTTTGCAGAAAACTTCATCCGCGTCTACCAAAAGATGCATGTGCATGCTTAAAACGCGTTTTCGCACAAATGCGTGCGCGGGTGCTAAAAAGAGCAGCATCGGCATGCTTAGCACGTCGTTTGGTAGAAATCCACGTGCGCGTTCTGCAAAAAGCACCATTTGCATGCACATCTTGTGGTTTTGCAGAAAACTTCATCCGTGTCTACCAAAAGATGCATGTGCATGCTTAAAACGCGTTTTCGCACAAATCCGTGCGCGTGTGCTAAAAAGAGCAGCATCGGCATGCTTAGCACGTCGTTTGGTAGAAATCCACGTGCGCGTTCTGCAAAAAGCACCATTTGCATGCACATCTTGTGGTTTTGCAGAAAACTTCATCCGCGTCTACCAAAAGATGCATGTGCATGCTTAAAACGCGTTTTCGCACAAATGTGTGCGCGGGTGCTAAAAAGAGCAGCATCGGCATGCTTAGCACGTCGTTTGGTAGAAATCCACGTGCGCGTTCTGCAAAAAGCACCATTTGCATTCACATCTTGTGGTTTTGCAGAAAACTTCATCCGCGTCTACCAAAAGATGCATGTGCATGCTTAAAACGCGTTTTCGCACAAATGCGTGCGCGGGTGCTAAAAAGAGCAGCATCGGCATGCTTAGCACGTCGTTTGGTAGAAATCCACGTACGCGTTCTGCCAAAAGCACCATTTGCATGCACATCTTTTGGTTTTGCAGAAAACTTCATCCGCGTCTACCAAAAGATGCATGTGCATGCTTAAAACGCGTTTTCGCACAAATGCGTGCGCGGGTGCTAAAAAGAGCAGCATCGGCATGCTTAGCACGTCGTTTGGTAGAAATCCACGTGCGCGTTCTGCAAAAAGCACCATTTGCATGCACATCTTGTGGTTTTGCAGAAAACTTCATCCGCGTCTACCAAAAGATACATGTGCATGCTTAAAACGCGTTTTCGCACAAATCCGTGCGCGGGTGCTAAAAAGAGCAGCATCGGCAAGCTTAGCACATCGTTTGGTAGAAATCCACGTGCGCGTTCTGCAAAAAGCACCATTTGCATGCACATCTTGTGGTTTTGCAGAAAACTTCATCCGCGTCTACCAAAAGATGCATGTGCATGCTTAAAACGCGTTTTCGCACAAATGCGTGCGCGGGTGCTAAAAAGAGCAGCATCGGCATGCTTAGCACGTCGTTTGGTAGAAATCCACGTGCGCGTTCTGCAAAAAGCACCATTTGCATGCACATCTTGTGGTTTTGCAGAAAACTTCATCCGCGTCTACCAAAAGATGCATGTGCATGCTTAAAACGCGTTTTCGCACAAATGCGTGCGCGGGTGCTAAAAAGAGCAGCATCGGCATGCTTAGCACGTCGTTTCGTAGAAATCCACGTGCGCGTTCTGCAAAAAGCACCATTTGCATGCACGTCTTGTGGTTTTGCAGAAAACTTCATCCGCGTCTACCAAAAGATGCGTGTGCATGCTTAAAACGCGTTTTCGCACAAATGCGTGCGCGGGTGCTAAAAAGAGCAGCATCGGCATGCTTAGCACGTCGTTTGGTAGAAATCCACGTGCGCGTTCTGCAAAAAGCACCATTTGCATGCACATCTTGTGGTTTTGCAGAAAACTTCATCCGCGTCTACCAAAAGATGCATGTGCATGCTTAAAACGCGTTTTCGCACAAATGCGTGCGCGGGTGCTAAAAAGAGCAGCATCGGCATGCTTAGCACGTTGTTTGGTAGAAATCCACGTGCGCGTTCTGCAAAAAGCACCATTTGCATGCACATCTTGTGGTTTTGCAGAAAACTTCATCCGCGTCTACCAAAAGATGCATGTGCATGCTTAAAACGCGTTTTCGCACAAATGCGTGCGCGGGTGCTAAAAAGAGCAGCATCGGCATGCTTAGCACGTCGTTTGGTAGAAATCCACGTGCGCGTTCCGCAAAAAGCACCATTTGCATGCACATCTTGTGGTTTTGCAGAAAACTTCATCCGCGTCTACCAAAAGATGCATGTGCATGCTTAAAACGCGTTTTCGCACAAATGCGTGCGCGGGTGCTAAAAAGAGCAGCATCGGCATGCTTAGCACGTTGTTTGGTAGAAATCCACGTGCGCGTTCTGCAAAAAGCACCATTTGCATGCACATCTTGTGGTTTTGCAGAAAACTTCATCCGCGTCTACCAAAAGATGCATGTGCATGCTTAAAACGCGTTTTCGCACAAATGCGTGCGCGGGTGCTAAAAAGAGCAGCATCGGCATGCTTAGCACGTCATTTGGTAGAAATCCACGTGCGCGTTCTGCCAAAAGCACCATTTGCATGCACATCTTGTGGTTTTGCAGAAAACTTCATCCGCGTCTACTAAAAGATGCATGTGCATGCTTAAAACGCGTTTTCGCACAAATCCGTGCGCGGGTGCTAAAAAGAGCAGCATCGGCAAGCTTAGCACATCGTTTAGTAGAAATCCACGTGCGCGTTCTGCAAAAAGCACCATTTGCATGCACATCTTGTGGTTTTGCAGAAAACTTCATCCGCGTCTACCAAAAGATGCATGTGCATGCTTAAAACGCGTTTTCGCACAAATGCGTGCGCGGGTGCTAAAAAGAGCAGCATCGGCATGCTTAGCACGTTGTTTGGTAGAAATCCACGTGCGCGTTCTGCAAAAAGCACCATTTGCATGCACATCTTGTGGTTTTGCAGAAAACTTCATCCGCGTCTACCAAAAGATGCATGTGCATGCTTAAAACGCGTTTTCGCACAAATGCGTGCGCGGGTGCTAAAAAGAGCAGCATCGGCATGCTTAGCACGTCATTTGGTAGAAATCCACGTGCGCGTTCTGCCAAAAGCACCATTTGCATGCACATCTTGTGGTTTTGCAGAAAACTTCATCCGCGTCTACTAAAAGATGCATGTGCATGCTTAAAACGCGTTTTCGCACAAATCCGTGCGCGGGTGCTAAAAAGAGCAGCATCGGCAAGCTTAGCACATCGTTTAGTAGAAATCCACGTGCGCGTTCTGCAAAAAGCACCATTTGCATGCACATCTTGTGGTTTTGCAGAAAACTTCATCCGCGTCTACCAAAAGATGCATGTGCATGCTTAAAACGCGTTTTCGCACAAATGCGTGCGCGGGTGCTAAAAAGAGCAGCATCGGCATGCTTAGCACGTCGTTTGGTAGAAATCCACGTGCGCGTTCTGCAAAAAGCACCATTTGCATGCACATCTTGTGGTTGTGCAGAAAACTTCATCCGCGTCTACCAAAAGATGCATGTGCATGCTTAAAACGCGTTTTCGCACAAATGCGTGCGCGGGTGCTAAAAAGAGCAGCATCGGCATGCTTAGCACGTCGTTTGGTAGAAATCCACGTGCGCGTTCTGCAAAAAGCACCATTTGCATGCACATCTTGTGGTTTTGCAGAAAACTTCATCCGCGTCTACCAAAAGATGCATGTGCATGCTTAAAACGCGTTTTCGCACAAATGCGTGCGCGGGTGCTAAAAAGAGCAGCATCGGCATGCTTAGCACGTCGTTTGGTAGAAATCCACGAGCGCGTTCTGCAAAAAGCACCATTTGCATGCACATCTTGTGGTTTTGCAGAAAACTTCATCCGCGTCTACCAAAAGATGCATGTGCATGCTTAAAACGCGTTTTCGCACAAATGCGTGCGCGGGTGCTAAAGAGAGCAGCATCGGCATGCTTAGCACGTCGTTTGGTAGAAATCCACGTGCGCGTTCTGCCAAAAGCACCATTTGCATGCACATCTTGTGGTTTTGCAGAAAACTTCATCCGTGTCTACCAAAAGATGCATGTGCATGCTTAAAACGCGTTTTCGCACAAATCCGTGCGCGGCTGCTAAAAAGAGCAGCATCGGCATGCTTAGCACGTCGTTTGGTAGAAATCCACGTGCGCGTTCTGCAAAAAGCACCATTTGCATGCACATCTTGTGGTTTTGCAGAAAACTTCATCCGCGTCTACCAAAAGATGCATGTGCATGCTTAAAACGCGTTTTCGCACAAATGCGTGCGCGGGTGCTAAAAAGAGCAGCATCGGCATGCTTAGCACGTCGTTTGGTAGAAATCCACGTGCGCGTTCTGCCAAAAGCACCATTTGCATGCACATCTTGTGGTTTTGCAGAAAACTTCATCCGTGTCTACCAAAAGATGCATGTGCATGCTTAAAACGCGTTTTCGCACAAATCCGTGCGCGGGTGCTAAAAAGAGCAGCATCGGCATGCTTAGCACGTCGTTTGGTAGAAATCCACGTGCGCGTTCTGCAAAAAGCACCATTTGCATGCACATCTTGTGGTTTTGCAGAAAACTTCATCCGCGTCTACCAAAAGATGCATGTGCATGCTTAAAACGCGTTTTCGCTCAAATGTGTGCGCGGGTGCTAAAAAGAGCAGCATCGGCATGCTTAGCACGTCGTTTGGTAGAAATCCACGTGCGCGTTCTGCAAAAAGCACCATTTGCATGCACATCTTGTGGTTTTGCAGAAAACTTCATCCGCGTCTACCAAAAGATGCATGTGCATGCTTAAAACGCGTTTTCGCACAAATGCGTGCGCGGGTGCTAAAAAGAGCAGCATCGGCATGCTTAGCACGTCGTTTGGTAGAAATCCACGTGCGCGTTCTGCCAAAAGCACCATTTGCATGCACATCTTGTGGTTTTGCAGAAAACTTCATCCGCGTCTACCAAAAGATGCATGTGCATGCTTAAAACGCGTTTTCGCACAAATCCGTGCGCGGGTGCTAAAAAGAGCAGCATCGGCATGCTTAGCACGTCGTTTGGTAGAAATCCACGTGCGCGTTCTGCAAAAAGCACCATTTGCATGCACATCTTGTGGTTTTGCAGAAAACTTCATCCGCGTCTACCAAAAGATGCATGTGCATGCTTAAAACGCGTTTTCGCACAAATGCGTGCGCGGGTGCTAAAAAGAGCAGCATCGGCATGCTTAGCACGTCGTTTGGTAGAAATCCAAGTGCGCGTTCTGCAAAAAGCACCATTTGCATGCACATCTTGTGGTTTTGCAGAAAACTTCATCCGCGTCTACCAAAAGATGCATGTGCATGCTTAAAACGCGTTTTCGCACAAATGCGTGCGCGGGTGCTAAAAATAGCAGCATCGGCATGCTTAGCACGTCGTTTGGTAGAAATCCACGTGCGCGTTCTGCAAAAAGCACCATTTGCATGCACATCTTGTGGTTTTGCAGAAAACTTCATCCGGGTCTACCAAAAGATGCATGTGCATGCTTAAAACGCGTTTTCGCACAAATGCGTGCGCGGGTGCTAAAAAGAGCAGCATCGGCATGCTTAGCACGTCGTTTGGTAGAAATCCACGTGCGCGTTCTGCCAAAAGCACCATTTGCATTCACATCTTGTGGTTTTGCAGAAAACTTCATCCGCGTCTACCAAAAGATGCATGTGCATGCTTAAAACGCGTTTTCGCACAAATCCGTGCGCGGGTGCTAAAAAGAGCAGCATCGGCATGCTTAGCACGTCGTTTGGTAGAAATCCACGTGCGCGTTCTGCAAAAAGCACCATTTGCATGCACATCTTGTGGTTTTGCAGAAAACTTCATCCGCGTCTACCAAAAGATGCATGTGCATGCTTAAAACGCGTTTTCGCACAAATGCGTGCGCGGGTGCTAAAAAGAGCAGCATCGGCATGCTTAGCACGTCGTTTGGTAGAAATCCACGTGCGCGTTCTGCAAAAAGCATCATTTGCATGCACATCTTGTGGTTTTGCAGAAAACTTCATCCGCGTCTACCAAAAGATGCATGTGCATGCTTAAAACGCGTTTTCGCACAAATGCGTGCGCGGGTGCTAAAAAGAGCAGCATCGGCATGCTTAGCACGTCGTTTGGTAGAAATCCACGAGCGCGTTCTGCAAAAAGCACCATTTGCATGCACATCTTGTGGTTTTGCAGAAAACTTCATCCGCGTCTACCAAAAGATGCATGTGCATGCTTAAAACGCGTTTTCGCACAAATGCGTGCGCGGGTGCTAAAGAGAGCAGCATCGGCATGCTTAGCACGTCGTTTGGTAGAAATCCACGTGCGCGTTCTGCCAAAAGCACCATTTGCATGCACATCTTGTGGTTTTGCAGAAAACTTCATCCGTGTCTACCAAAAGATGCATGTGCATGCTTAAAACGCGTTTTCGCACAAATCCGTGCGCGGGTGCTAAAAAGAGCAGCATCGGCATGCTTAGCACGTCGTTTGGTAGAAATCCACGTGCGCGTTCTGCAAAAAGCACCATTTGCATGCACATCTTGTGGTTTTGCAGAAAACTTCATCCGCGTCTACCAAAAGATGCATGTGCATGCTTAAAACGCGTTTTCGCACAAATGCGTGCGCGGGTGCTAAAAAGAGCAGCATCGGCATGCTTAGCACGTCGTTTGGTAGAAATCCACGTGCGCGTTCTGCCAAAAGCACCATTTGCATGCACATCTTGTGGTTTTGCAGAAAACTTCATCCGTGTCTACCAAAAGATGCATGTGCATGCTTAAAACGCGTTTTCGCACAAATCCGTGCGCGGGTGCTAAAAAGAGCAGCATCGGCATGCTTAGCACGTCGTTTGGTAGAAATCCACGTGCGCGTTCTGCAAAAAGCACCATTTGCATGCACATCTTGTGGTTTTGCAGAAAACTTCATCCGCGTCTACCAAAAGATGCATGTGCATGCTTAAAACGCGTTTTCGCTCAAATGTGTGCGCGGGTGCTAAAAAGAGCAGCATCGGCATGCTTAGCACGTCGTTTGGTAGAAATCCACGTGCGCGTTCTGCAAAAAGCACCATTTGCATGCACATCTTGTGGTTTTGCAGAAAACTTCATCCGCGTCTACCAAAAGATGCATGTGCATGCTTAAAACGCGTTTTCGCACAAATGCGTGCGCGGGTGCTAAAAAGAGCAGCATCGGCATGCTTAGCACGTCGTTTGGTAGAAATCCACGTGCGCGTTCTGCCAAAAGCACCATTTGCATGCACATCTTGTGGTTTTGCAGAAAACTTCATCCGCGTCTACCAAAAGATGCATCATCATCATCATCATCATCAGCCTGGTTACGCCCACTGCAGGGCAAAGGCCTCTCCCATACTTCTCCAACTGCCCCGGTCATGTGCTAATTGTGGCCATGTTGACCCTCCAAACTTCCTAATTTCATCTGCCCACCTAACTTTCTGTCGCCCCCTGCTACGCTTCCCTTCCCTCGGAATCCAGTCCGTAACCCTTAATGACCATCGGTTATCTTCCCTCCTCATTACATGTCCTGCCCATGCCCATTTCTTTTTCTTGATTTCAACTAAGATGTCATTAACGCGCGTTTGTTCCCTCACCCAATCTGCTCTTTTCTTATCCCTTAATGTTACACCTATCATTCTTCTTTCCATAGCCCGTTGCGTCGTCCTCAATTTAAGTAGAACCCTTTTCGTAAGCCTCCAGGTTTCTGCCCCGTACGTGAGTACTGGTAAGACACAGCTGTTATAAACTTTTCTCTTGAGGGATAATGGCAACCTGCTGTTCATGATCTCAGAATGCCTGCCAAACGCACCCCAGCCCATTCTTATTCTTCTGATTATTTCACTCTCATGATCTGGATCAGCAGTCACTACCTGTCCTAAGTAGATGTATTCCCTTACCACTTCCAGTGCCTCGCTACCTATCGTAAACTGCTGTTCCCTTCCGAGACTGTTAAACATTACTTTAGTTTTCTGCAGATTAATTTTTAGTCCCACCCTTCTGCTCTGCCTCTCCAGGTCAGTGAGCATGCATTGCAGTTGGTCCCCTGAGTTACTAAGCAAGGCAATATCATCAGCGAAGCGCAAGTTACTAAGGTATTCTCCATTTACTCTTATCCCCAATTCTTCCCAATCCAGGTCTCTGAATACCTCCTGTAAACATGCTGTGAATAGCATTGGAGAGATCGTATCTCCCTGCCTGACGCCTTTCTTTATAGGGATTTTGTTGCTTTCTTTATGGAGGACTACAGTGGCTGTGGAGCCGCTATAGATATCTTTCAGTATTTTTACGTACGGCTCGTCTACACCCTGATTCCGCAATGCCTCCATGACTGCTGAGGTTTCGACTGAATCAAACGCTTTCTCATAATCAATGAAAGCTACATATAGTGGTTGGTTATATTCCGCACATTTCTCTATCACCTGATTGATAGTGTGAATATGATCTATTGTTGAGTAGCCTTTACGGAATCCTGCCTGGTCCTTTGGTTGACGGAAGTCTAAGGTGTTCCTGATTCTATTTGCAATTACCTTAGTAAATACTTTGTAGGCAACGGACAGTAAGCTGATCGGTCTATAATTTTTCAAGTCTTTGGCGTCCCCTTTCTTACGGATTAGGATTATGTTAGCGTTCTTCCAAGATTCCGGTACGCTCGAGGTCATGAGGCATTGTGTATACAGGGTGGCCAGTTTTTCTAGAACAATCTGCCCACCGTCCTTCAACAAATCTGCTGTTACCTGATCCTCCCCAGCTGCCTTCCCCCTTTGCATAGCTCCCAAGGCTTTCCTTACTTCTTCCGGCGTTACTTGTGGGATTTCGAATTCCTCTAGACTATTCTCTCTGCTATTATCATCGTGGGTTCCACTCGTACTGTATAAATCTCTATAGAACTCCTCAGCCACCTGAACTATCTCATCCATATTAGTAATGATATTGCCGGCTTTGTCTCTTAACGCATACATCTGATTCTTGCCAATTCCTAGTTTCTTATTCACTGCTTTTAGGCTTCCTCCGTTCCTGAGAGCATGTTCAATTCTATCCGTATTATACTTCCTTATGTCAGCTGTCTTACGCTTGTTGATTAACTTCGAAAGTTCTGCCAGTTCTATTCTGGCTGTAGGGTTAGAGGCTTTCATACATTGGCGTTTCTTGATCAGATCTTTCGTCTCCTGCGACAGCTTACTGGTATCCTGTCTAACAGAGTTACCGCCGACTTCTATTGCACATTCCTTAATGATGCCCACAAGATTGTCGTTCATTGCTTCAACACTAATTTCCTCTTCCTGAGTTAAAGCCGAATACCTGTTCTGTAGCTTGATCTGGAAGTCCTCTATTTTCCCTCTTACCGCTAACTCATTGAACGGCTTCTTATGTACCAGTTTCTTCCGTTCCCTCCTCAAGTCTAGGCTAATTCGAGTTCTTACCATCCTGTGGTCACTGCAGCGCACCTTACCGAGCACGTCCACATCTTGTATGATGCCAGGGTTAGCGCAGAGTATGAAGTCTATTTCATTTCTAGTCTCGCCGTTCGGGCTCCTCCACGTCCACTTTCGGCTATCCCGCTTGCGGAAGAAGGTATTCATTATCCGCATATTATTCTGTTCCGCAAACTCTACTAGTAACTCTCCCCTGCTATTCCTAGTGCCTATGCCGTATTCCCCCACTGCCTTGTCTCCAGCCTGCTTCTTGCCTACTTTGGCATTGAAATCGCCCATCAGTATAGTGTATTTTGTTTTCACTCTACCCATCGCCGATTCCACGTCTTCATAGAAGCTTTCGACTTCCTGGTCATCATGACTGGATGTAGGGGCGTAGACCTGTACAACCTTCATTTTGTACCTCTTATTAAGTTTCAGAACAAGACATGCCACCCTCTCGTTAATGCTATAGAATTCCTGTATGTTACCAGCTATATTCTTATTAATCAGGAATCCGACTCCTAGTTCTCGTCTCTCCGCTAAGCCCCGGTAGCACAGGACGTGCCCGCTTCTGAGCACTGTATATGCTTCTTTTGGCCTCCTAACTTCACTGAGCCCTATTATATCCCATTTACTGCCCTCTAATTCTTCCAGTAGCACTGCTAGACTCGCCTCACTATATAACGTTCTAGCGTTAAACGTTGCCAGGTTCATATTCCAATGGCGGCCTGTCCGGAGCCAGGGATTCTTAGCACCCTCTGCAGCGTCGCAGGTCTGACCGCCGCCGTGGTCAGTTGCTTCGCAGCTGCTGGGGACTGAGGGCCGGGGTTTGATTGGTGTGTTCATATAGGAGGTTGTGGCCAAGTACTGCACCGGGGTGGCCAATCCTGCTCTGGTGAGGGAGTGCGTTACCGGTTCTGGTCACCGGGATCAGGCCACACTCCAGGCCTGTTTAGGCAATTTTTATCAACACGCGGAATTTTTTTTTTTTTTTTTTTAATCCGGTGGAAAATTGCGCGGCACCGGGATTCGAACCACGGACCTCTTGCACGCGAGGCGGGTGTTCTACCTCTACGCCACCGCTGCACCGCATGTGCATGCTTAAAACGCGTTTTCGCACAAATCCGTGCGCGGGTGCTAAAAAGAGCAGCATCGGCATGCTTAGCACGTCGTTTGGTAGAAATCCACGTGCGCGTTCTGCAAAAAGCACCATTTGCATGCACATCTTGTGGTTTTGCAGAAAACTTCATCCGCGTCTACCAAAAGATGCATGTGCATGCTTAAAACGCGTTTTCGCACAAATGCGTGCGCGGGTGCTAAAAAGAGCAGCATCGGCATGCTTAGCACGTCGTTTGGTAGAAATCCACGTGCGCGTTCTGCAAAAAGCACCATTTGCATGCACATCTTGTGGTTTTGCAGAAAACTTCATCCGCGTCTACCAAAAGATGCATGTGCATGCTTAAAACGCGTTTTCGCACAAATGCGTGCGCGGGTGCTAAAAATAGCAGCATCGGCATGCTTAGCACGTCGTTTGGTAGAAATCCACGTGCGCGTTCTGCAAAAAGCACCATTTGCATGCACATCTTGTGGTTTTGCAGAAAACTTCATCCGGGTCTACCAAAAGATGCATGTGCATGCTTAAAACGCGTTTTCGCACAAATGCGTGCGCGGGTGCTAAAAAGAGCAGCATCGGCATGCTTAGCACGTCGTTTGGTAGAAATCCACGTGCGCGTTCTGCCAAAAGCACCATTTGCATGCACATCTTGTGGTTTTGCAGAAAACTTCATCCGCGTCTACCAAAAGATGCATGTGCATGCTTAAAACGCGTTTTCGCACAAATCCGTGCGCAGGTGCTAAAAAGAGCAGCATCGGCATGCTTAGCACGTCGTTTGGTAGAAATCCACGTGCGCGTTCTGCCAAAAGCACCATTTGCATGCACATCTTGTGGTTTTGCAGAAAACTTTATCCGCGTCTACTAAAAGATGCATGTGCATGCTTAAAACGCGTTTTCGCACAAATCCGTGCGCGGGTGCTAAAAAGAGCAGCATCGGCATGCTTAGCACGTCGTTTGGTAGAAATCCACGTGCGCGTTCTGCCAAAAGCACCATTTGCATGCACATCTTGTGGTTTTGCAGAAAACTTCATCCGCGTCTACCAAAAGATGCATGTGCATGCTTAAAACGCGTTTTCGCACAAATCCGTGCGCGGGTGCTAAAAAGAGCAGCATCGGCATGCTTAGCACGTCGTTTGGTAGAAATCCACGTGCGCGTTCTGCAAAAAGCACCATTTGCATGCACATCTTGTGGTTTTGCAGAAAACTTCATCCGCGTCTACCAAAAGATGCATGTGCATGCTTAAAACGCGTTTTCGCACAAATGCGTGCGCGGGTGCTAAAAAGAGCAGCATCGGCATGCTTAGCACGTCGTTTGGTAGAAATCCACGTGCGCGTTCTGCAAAAAGCACCATTTGCATGCACATCTCTTGGTTTTGCAGAAAACTTCATCCGCGTCTACCAAAAGATGCATGTGCATGCTTAAAACGCGTTTTCGCACAAATGCGTGCGCGGGTGCTAAAAATAGCAGCATCGGCATGCTTAGCACGTCGTTTGGTAGAAATCCACGTGCGCGTTCTGCAAAAAGCACCATTTGCATGCACATCTTGTGGTTTTGCAGAAAACTTCATCCGGGTCTACCAAAATATGCATGTGCATGCTTAAAACGCGTTTTCGCACAAATGCGTGCGCGGGTGCTAAAAAGAGCAGCATCGGCATGCTTAGCACGTCGTTTGGTAGAAATCCACGTCCGCGTTCTGCCAAAAGCACCATTTGCATGCACATCTTGTGGTTTTGCAGAAAACTTCATCCGCGTCTACCAAAAGATGCATGTGCATGCTTAAAACGCGTTTTCGCACAAATCCGTGCGCGGGTGCTAAAAAGAGCAGCATCGGCATGCTTAGCACGTCGTTTGGTAGAAATCCACGTGCGCGTTCTGCCAAAAGCACCATTTGCATGCACATCTTGTGGTTTTGCAGAAAACTTTATCCGCGTCTACTAAAAGATGCATGTGCATGCTTAAAACGCGTTTTCGCACAAATCCGTGCGCGGGTGCTAAAAAGAGCAGCATCGGCAAGCTTAGCACATCGTTTAGTAGAAATCCACGTGCGCGTTCTGCAAAAAGCACCATTTGCATGCACATCTTGTGGTTTTGCAGAAAACTTCATCCGCGTCTACCAAAAGATGCATGTGCATGCTTAAAACGCGTTTTCGCACAAATGCGTGCGCGGGTGCTAAAAAGAGCAGCATCGGCATGCTTAGCACGTCGCTTGGTAGAAATCCACGTGCGCGTTCTGCAAAAAGCACCATTTGCATGCACATCTTGTGGTTTTGCAGAAAACTTCATCCGCGTCTACCAAAAGATGCATGTGCATGCTTAAAACGCGTTTTCGCACAAATGCGTGCGCGGGTGCTAAAAAGAGCAGCATCGGCATGCTTAGCACGTCGTTTGGTAGAAATCCACGTGCGCGTTCTGCAAAAAGCACCATTTGCATGCACATCTTGTGGTTTTGCAGAAAACTTCATCCGCGTCTACCAAAAGATGCATGTGCATGGTTAAAACGCGTTTTCGCACAAATGCGTGCGCGGGTGCTAAAAAGAGCAGCATCGGCGTGCTTAGTACGTCGTTTGGTAGAAATCCACGAGCGCGTTCTGCAAAAAGCACCATTTGCATGCACATCTTGTGGTTTTGCAGAAAACTTCATCCGCGTCTACCAAAAGATGCATGTGCATGCTTAAAACGCGTTTTCGCACAAATGCGTGCGCGGGTGCTAAAGAGAGCAGCATCGGCATGCTTAGCACGTCGTTTGGTAGAAATCCACGTGCGCGTTCTGCCAAAAGCACCATTTGCATGCACATCTTGTGGTTTTGCAGAAAACTTCATCCGTGTCTACCAAAAGATGCATGTGCATGCTTAAAACGCGTTTTCGCACAAATCCGTGCGCGGGTGCTAAAAAGAGCAGCATCGGCATGCTTAGCACGTCGTTTGGTAGAAATCCACGTGCGCGTTCTGCAAAAAGCACCATTTGCATGCACATCTTGTGGTTTTGCAGAAAACTTCATCCGCGTCTACCAAAAGATGCATGTGCATGCTTAAAACGCGTTTTCGCACAAATGCGTGCGCGGGTGCTAAAAAGAGCAGCATCGGCATGCTTAGCACGTCGTTTGGTAGAAATCCACGTGCGCGTTCTGCCAAAAGCACCATTTGCATGCACATCTTGTGGTTTTGCAGAAAACTTCATCCGTGTCTACCAAAAGATGCATGTGCATGCTTAAAACGCGTTTTCGCACAAATCCGTGCGCGGGTGCTAAAAAGAGCAGCATCGGCATGCTTAGCACGTCGTTTGGTAGAAATCCACGTGCGCGTTCTGCAAAAAGCACCATTTGCATGCACATCTTGTGGTTTTGCAGAAAACTTCATCCGCGTCTACCAAAAGATGCATGTGCATGCTTAAAACGCGTTTTCGCTCAAATGTGTGCGCGGGTGCTAAAAAGAGCAGCATCGGCATGCTTAGCACGTCGTTTGGTAGAAATCCACGTGCGCGTTCTGCAAAAAGCACCATTTGCATGCACATCTTGTGGTTTTGCAGAAAACTTCATCCGCGTCTACCAAAAGATGCATGTGCATGCTTAAAACGCGTTTTCGCACAAATGCGTGCGCCGGGTGCTAAAAAGAGCAGCATCGGCATGCTTAGCACGTCGTTTGGTAGAAATCCACGTGCGCGTTCTGCAAAAAGCACCATTTGCATGCACATCTTGTGGTTTTGCAGAAAACTTCATCCGCGTCTACCAAAAGATGCATGTGCATGCTTAAAACGCGTTTTCGCACAAATGCGTGCGCGGGTGCTAAAAAGAGCAGCATCGGCATGCTTAGCACGTCGTTTGGTAGAAATCCACGTGCGCGTTCTGCCAAAAGCACCATTTGCATGCACATCTTGTGGTTTTGCAGAAAACTTCATCCGCGTCTACCAAAAGATGCATGTGCATGCTTAAAACGCGTTTTCGCTCAAATGTGTGCGCGGGTGCTAAAAAGAGCAGCATCGGCATGCTTAGCACGTCGTTTGGTAGAAATCCACGTGCGCGTTCTGCAAAAAGCACCATTTGCATGCACATCTTGTGGTTTTGCAGAAAACTTCATCCGCGTCTACCAAAAGATGCATGTGCATGCTTAAAACGCGTTTTCGCACAAATGCGTGCGCGGGTGCTAAAAAGAGCAGCATCGGCATGCTTAGCACGTCGTTTGGTAGAAATCCACGTGCGCGTTCTGCCAAAAGCACCATTTGCATGCACATCTTGTGGTTTTGCAGAAAACTTCATCCGCGTCTACCAAAAGATGCATGTGCATGCTTAAAACGCGTTTTCGCACAAATCCGTGCGCGGGTGCTAAAAAGAGCAGCATCGGCATGCTTAGCACGTCGTTTGGTAGAAATCCACGTGCGCGTTCTGCAAAAAGCACCATTTGCATGCACATCTTGTGGTTTTGCAGAAAACTTCATCCGCGTCTACCAAAAGATGCATGTGCATGCTTAAAACGCGTTTTCGCACAAATGCGTGCGCGGGTGCTAAAAAGAGCAGCATCGGCATGCTTAGCACGTCGTTTGGTAGAAATCCACGTGCGCGTTCTGCAAAAAGCACCATTTGCATGCACTTCTTGTGGTTTTGCAGAAAACTTCATCCGCGTCTACCAAAAAATGCATGTGCATGCTTAAAACGCGTTTTCGCACAAATGCGTGCGCGGGTGCTAAAAATAGCAGCATCGGCATGCTTAGCACGTCGTTTGGTAGAAATCCACGTGCGCGTTCTGCAAAAAGCACCATTTGCATGCACATCTTGTGGTTTTGCAGAAAACTTCATCCGGGTCTACCAAAAGATGCATGTGCATGCTTAAAACGCGTTTTCGCACAAATGCGTGCGCGGGTGCTAAAAAGAGCAGCATCGGCATGCTTAGCACGTCGTTTGGTAGAAATCCACGTGCGCGTTCTGCCAAAAGCACCATTTGCATGCACATCTTGTGGTTTTGCAGAAAACTTCATCCGCGTCTACCAAAAGATGCATGTGCATGCTTAAAACGCGTTTTCGCACAAATCCGTGCGCGGGTGCTAAAAAGAGCAGCATCGGCATGCTTAGCACGTCGTTTGGTAGAAATCCACGTGCGCGTTCTGCAAAAAGCACCATTTGCATGCACATCTTGTGGTTTTGCAGAAAACTTCATCCGCGTCTACCAAAAGATGCATGTGCATGCTTAAAACGCGTTTTCGCACAAATGCGTGCGCGGGTGCTAAAAAGAGCAGCATCGGCATGCTTAGCACGTCGTTTGGTAGAAATCCACGAGCGCGTTCTGCAAAAAGCACCATTTGCATGCACATCTTGTGGTTTTGCAGAAAACTTCATCCGCGTCTACCAAAAGATGCATGTGCATGCTTAAAACGCGTTTTCGCACAAATGCGTGCGCGGGTGCTAAAAAGAGCAGCATCGGCATGCTTAGCACGTCGTTTGGTAGAAATCCGCGTGCGCGTTCTGCCAAAAGCACCATTTGCATGCACATCTTGTGGTTTTGCAGAAAACTTCATCCGCATCTACCAAAAGATGCATGTGCATGGTTAAAACGCGTTTTCGCACAAATGCGTGCGCGGGTGCTAAAAAGAGCAGCATCGGCGTGCTTAGCACGTCGTTTGGTAGAAATCCACGAGCGCGTTCTGCAAAAAGCACCATTTGCATGCACATCTTGTGGTTTTGCAGAAAACTTCATCCGCGTCTACCAAAAGATGCATGTGCATGCTTAAAACGCGTTTTCGCACAAATGCGTGCGCGGGTGCTAAAGAGAGCAGCATCGGCATGCTTAGCACGTCGTTTGGTAGAAATCCACGTGCGCGTTCTGCCAAAAGCACCATTTGCATGCACATCTTGTGGTTTTGCAGAAAACTTCATCCGTGTCTACCAAAAGATGCATGTGCATGCTTAAAACGCGTTTTCGCACAAATCCGTGCGCGGGTGCTAAAAAGAGCAGCATCGGCATGCTTAGCACGTCGTTTGGTAGAAATCCACGTGCGCGTTCTGCAAAAAGCACCATTTGCATGCACATCTTGTGGTTTTGCAGAAAACTTCATCCGCGTCTACCAAAAGATGCATGTGCATGCTTAAAACGCGTTTTCGCACAAATGCGTGCGCGGGTGCTAAAAAGAGCAGCATCGGCATGCTTAGCACGTCGTTTGGTAGAAATCCACGTGCGCGTTCTGCCAAAAGCACCATTTGCATGCACATCTTGTGGTTTTGCAGAAAACTTCATCCGTGTCTACCAAAAGATGCATGTGCATGCTTAAAACGCGTTTTCGCACAAATCCGTGCGCGGGTGCTAAAAAGAGCAGCATCGGCATGCTTAGCACGTCGTTTGGTAGAAATCCACGTGCGCGTTCTGCAAAAAGCACCATTTGCATGCACATCTTGTGGTTTTGCAGAAAACTTCATCCGCGTCTACCAAAAGATGCATGTGCATGCTTAAAACGCGTTTTCGCTCAAATGTGTGCGCGGGTGCTAAAAAGAGCAGCATCGGCATGCTTAGCACGTCGTTTGGTAGAAATCCACGTGCGCGTTCTGCAAAAAGCACCATTTGCATGCACATCTTGTGGTTTTGCAGAAAACTTCATCCGCGTCTACCAAAAGATGCATGTGCATGCTTAAAACGCGTTTTCGCACAAATGCGTGCGCCGGGTGCTAAAAAGAGCAGCATCGGCATGCTTAGCACGTCGTTTGGTAGAAATCCACGTGCGCGTTCTGCAAAAAGCACCATTTGCATGCACATCTTGTGGTTTTGCAGAAAACTTCATCCGCGTCTACCAAAAGATGCATGTGCATGCTTAAAACGCGTTTTCGCACAAATGCGTGCGCGGGTGCTAAAAAGAGCAGCATCGGCATGCTTAGCACGTCGTTTGGTAGAAATCCACGTGCGCGTTCTGCCAAAAGCACCATTTGCATGCACATCTTGTGGTTTTGCAGAAAACTTCATCCGCGTCTACCAAAAGATGCATGTGCATGCTTAAAACGCGTTTTCGCTCAAATGTGTGCGCGGGTGCTAAAAAGAGCAGCATCGGCATGCTTAGCACGTCGTTTGGTAGAAATCCACGTGCGCGTTCTGCAAAAAGCACCATTTGCATGCACATCTTGTGGTTTTGCAGAAAACTTCATCCGCGTCTACCAAAAGATGCATGTGCATGCTTAAAACGCGTTTTCGCACAAATGCGTGCGCGGGTGCTAAAAAGAGCAGCATCGGCATGCTTAGCACGTCGTTTGGTAGAAATCCACGTGCGCGTTCTGCCAAAAGCACCATTTGCATGCACATCTTGTGGTTTTGCAGAAAACTTCATCCGCGTCTACCAAAAGATGCATGTGCATGCTTAAAACGCGTTTTCGCACAAATCCGTGCGCGGGTGCTAAAAAGAGCAGCATCGGCATGCTTAGCACGTCGTTTGGTAGAAATCCACGTGCGCGTTCTGCAAAAAGCACCATTTGCATGCACATCTTGTGGTTTTGCAGAAAACTTCATCCGCGTCTACCAAAAGATGCATGTGCATGCTTAAAACGCGTTTTCGCACAAATGCGTGCGCGGGTGCTAAAAAGAGCAGCATCGGCATGCTTAGCACGTCGTTTGGTAGAAATCCACGTGCGCGTTCTGCAAAAAGCACCATTTGCATGCACTTCTTGTGGTTTTGCAGAAAACTTCATCCGCGTCTACCAAAAAATGCATGTGCATGCTTAAAACGCGTTTTCGCACAAATGCGTGCGCGGGTGCTAAAAATAGCAGCATCGGCATGCTTAGCACGTCGTTTGGTAGAAATCCACGTGCGCGTTCTGCAAAAAGCACCATTTGCATGCACATCTTGTGGTTTTGCAGAAAACTTCATCCGGGTCTACCAAAAGATGCATGTGCATGCTTAAAACGCGTTTTCGCACAAATGCGTGCGCGGGTGCTAAAAAGAGCAGCATCGGCATGCTTAGCACGTCGTTTGGTAGAAATCCACGTGCGCGTTCTGCCAAAAGCACCATTTGCATGCACATCTTGTGGTTTTGCAGAAAACTTCATCCGCGTCTACCAAAAGATGCATGTGCATGCTTAAAACGCGTTTTCGCACAAATCCGTGCGCGGGTGCTAAAAAGAGCAGCATCGGCATGCTTAGCACGTCGTTTGGTAGAAATCCACGTG
>NW_027315122.1:0-70070 GCF_023375885.2 Dermacentor andersoni | reverse complement strand
CAGCATCGGCATGCTTAGCACGTTGTTTGGTAGAAATCCACGTGGGCGTTCTGCGAAAAGCACCATTTGCATGCACATCTTGTGGTTTTGCAGAAAACTTCAATCTCGTCTACCAAAAGATGCATGTGCATGCTTAAAACGCGTTTTCGCACGAATCCGTGCGCGGGTGCTAAAAAGAGCAGCATCGGCATGCTTAGCACGTTGTTTGGTAGAAATCCACGTGCGCGTTCTGCGAAAAGCACCATTTGCATGCACATCTTGTGGTTTTGCAGAAAACTTCAATCTCGTCTACCAAAAGATGCATGTGCATGCTTAAAAGGCGTTTTCGCACGAATCCGTGCGCGGGTGCTAAAAAGAGCAGCATCGGCATGCTTAGCACGTTGTTTGGTAGAAATCCACGTGCGCGTTCTGCCAAAAGCACCATTTGCATGCACATCTTGTGGTTTTGCAGAAAACTTCAATCTCGTCTACCAAAAGATGCATGTGCATGCTTAAAACGCGTTTTCGCACAAATCCGTGCGAGGGTGCTAAAAAGAGCAGCATCGGCATGCTTAGCACGTCGTTTGGTAGAAATCCACGTGCGCGTTCTGCCAAGAGCACCATTTGCATGCACATCTTGTGGTTTTGCAGAAAACTTCATCCGCGTCTACCAAAAGATGCATGTGCAAGCTTCAAAACGCGTTTTCGCACGAATCCGTGCGCGGGTGCTAAAAAGAGCAGCATCGGCATGCTTAGCACGTCGTTTGGTAGAAATCCACGTGCGCGTTCTGCCAAAAGCACCATTTGCATGCACATCTTGTGGTTTTGCAGAAAACTTCAATCTCGTCTACCAAAAGATGCATGTGCATGCTTAAAACGCGTTTTCGCACGAATCCGTGCGCGGATGCTAAAAAGAGCAGCATCGGCATGCTTAGCACGTTGTTTGGTAGAAATCCACGTGCGCGTTCTGCGAAAAGCACCATTTGCATGCACATCTTGTGGTTTTGCAGAAAACTTCAATCTCGTCTACCAAAAGATGCATGTGCATGCTTAAAACGCGTTTTCGCACGAATCCGTGCGCGGGTGCTAAAAAGAGCAGCATCGGCATGCTTAGCACGTTGTTTGGTAGAAATCCACGTGCGCGTTCTGCGAAAAGCACCATTTGCATGCACATCTTGTGGTTTTGCAGAAAACTTCAATCTCGTCTACCAAAAGATGCATGTGCATGCTTAAAACGCGTTTTCGCACGAATCCGTGCGCGGGTGCTAAAAAGAGCAGCATCGGCATGCTTAGCACGTTGTTTGGTAGAAATCCACGTGCGCGTTCTGCGAAAAGTACCATTTGCACGCACATCTTGTGGTTTTGCAGAAAACTTCAATCTCGTCTACCAAAAGATGCATGTGCATGCTTAAAACGCGTTTTCGCACAAATCCGTGCGCGGGTGCTAAAAAGAGCAGCATCGGCATGCTTAGCACGTTGTTTGGTAGAAATCCACGTGGGCGTTCTGCGAAAAGCACCATTTGCATGCACATCTTGTGGTTTTGCAGAAAACTTCAATCTCATCTACCAAAAGATGCATGTGCATGCTTAAAACGCGTTTTCGCACGAATCCGTGCGCGGGTGCTAAAAAGAGCAGCATCGGCATGCTTAGCACGTTGTTTGGTAGAAATCCACGTGCGCGTTCTGCGAAAAGCACCATTTGCATGCACATCTTGTGGTTTTGCAGAAAACTTCAATCTCGTCTACCAAAAGATGCATGTGCATGCTTAAAAGGCGTTTTCGCACGAATCCGTGCGCGGGTGCTAAAAAGAGCAGCATCGGCATGCTTAGCACGTTGTTTGGTAGAAATCCACGTGCGCGTTCTGCGAAAAGCACCATTTGCATGCACATCTTGTGCTTTTGCAGAAAACTTCAATCTCGTCTACCAAAAGGTGCATGTGCATGCTTAAAACGCGTTTTCGCATGAATCCGTGCGCGGGTGCTAAAAAGAGCAGCATCGGCACGCTTAGCACGTTGTTTGGTAGAAATCCACGTGCGCGTTCTGCGAAAAGCACCATTTGCATGCACATCTTGTGGTTTTGCAGAAAACTTCAATCTCGTCTACCAAAAGATGCATGTGCATGCTTAAAACGCGTTTTCGCACAAATCCGTGCGCGGGTGCTAAAAAGAGCAGCATCGGCATGCTTAGCACGTCGTTTGGTAGAAATCCACGTGCGCGTTCTGCCAAGAGCACCATTTGCATGCACATCTTGTGGTTTTGCAGAAAACTTCATCCGCGTCTACCAAAAGATGCATGTGCATGCTTAAAACGCGTTTTCGCACGAATCCGTGCGCGGGTGCTAAAAAGAGCAGCATCGGCATGCTTAGCACGTCGTTTGGTAGAAATCCACGTGCGCGTTCTGCCAAAAGCACCATTTGCATGCACATCTTGTGATTTTGCAGAAAACTTCATCCGCGTCTACCAAAAGATGCATGTGCATGCTTAAAACGCGTTTTCGCACGAATCCGTGCGCGGGTGCTAAAAAGAGCAGCATCGGCATGCTTAGCACGTTGTTTGGTAGAAATCCACGTGCGCGTTCTGCGAAAAGCACCATTTGCATGCACATCTTGTGGTTTTGCAGAAAACTTCAATCTCGTCTACCAAAAGATGCATGTGCATGCTTAAAACGCGTTTTCGCACGAATCCGTGCGCGGGTGCTAAAAAGAGCAGCATCGGCATGCTTAGCACGTTGTTTGGTAGAAATCCACGTGCGCGTTCTGCCAAAAGCACCATTTGCATGCACATCTTGTGGTTTTGCAGAAAACTTCATCCGCGTCTACCAAAAGATGCATGTGCATGCTTAAAACGCGTTTTCGCACGAATCCGTGCGCGGGTGCTAAAAAGAGCAGCATCGGCATGCTTAGCACGTTGTTTGGTAGAAATCCACGTGCGCGTTCTGCGAAAAGCACCATTTGCATGCACATCTTGTGGTTTTGCAGAAAACTTCAATCTCGTCTACCAAAAGATGCATGTGCATGCTTAAAACGCGTTTTCGCACGAATCCGTGCGCGGGTGCTAAAAAGAGCAGCATCGGCATGCTTAGCACGTTGTTTGGTAGAAATCCACGTGCGCGTTCTGCGAAAAGCACCATTTGCATGCACATATTGTGGTTTTGCAGAAAACTTCAATCTCGTCTACCAAAAGATGCATGTGCATGCTTAAAACGCGTTTTCGCACGAATCCGTGCGCGGGTGCTAAAAAGAGCAGCATCGGCATGCTTAGCACGTTGTTTGGTAGAAATCCACGTGCGCGTTCTGCGAAAAGCACCATTTGCATGCACATCTTGTGGTTTTGCAGAAAACTTCAATCTCGTCTACCAAAAGATGCATGTGCATGCTTAAAACGCGTTTTCGCACGAATCCGTGCGCGGGTGCTAAAAAGAGCAGCATCGGCATGCTTAGCACGTTGTTTGGTAGAAATCCACGTGCGCGTTCTGCGAAAAGCACCATTTGCATGCACATCTTGTGGTTTTGCAGAAAACTTCAATCTCGTCTACCAAAAGATGCATGTGCATGCTTAAAACGCGTTTTCGCACGAATCCGTGCGCGGGTGCTAAAAAGAGCAGCATCGGCATGCTTAGCACGTCGTTTGGTAAAAATCCACGTGCGCGTTCTGCGAAAAGCACCATTTGCATGCACATCTTGTGGTTTTGCAGAAAACTTCATCCGCGTCTACCAAAAGATGCATATGCATGCTTAAAACGCGTTTTCGCGCGAATCCGTGCGCGGGTGCTAAAAAGAGCAGCATCGGCATGCTTAGCACGTCGTTTGGTAGAAATCCACGTGCGCGTTCAGCCAAAAGCACCATTTGCATGCACATCTTGTGGTTTTGCAGAAAACTTCATCCGCGTCTACCAAAAGATGCATGTGCATGCTTAAAACGCGTTTTCGCGCGAATCCGTGCGCGGGTGCTAAAAAGAGCAGCATCGGCATGCTTAGCACGTCGTTTGGTAGAAATCCACGTGCGCGTTCTGCCAAAAGCACCATTTGCATGCACATCTTGTGGTTTTGCAGAAAACTTCAATCTCGTCTACCAAAAGATGCATGTGCATGCTTAAAACGCGTTTTCGCACGAATCCGTGCGCGGGTGCTAAAAAGAGCAGCATCGGCATGCTTAGCACGTTGTTTGGTAGAAATCCACGTGCGCGTTCTGCGAAAAGCACCATTTGCATGCACATCTTGTGGTTTTGCAGAAAACTTCAATCTCGTCTACCAAAAGATGCATGTGCATGCTTAAAACGCGTTTTCGCACAAATCCGTGCGCGGGTGCTAAAAAGAGCAGCATCGGCATGCTTAGCACGTTGTTTGGTAGAAATCCACGTGGGCGTTCTGCGAAAAGCACCATTTGCATGCACATCTTGTGGTTTTGCAGAAAACTTCAATCTCGTCTACCAAAAGATGCATGTGCATGCTTAAAACGCGTTTTCGCACGAATCCGTGCGCGGGTGCTAAAAAGAGCAGCATCGGCATGCTTAGCACGTTGTTTGGTAGAAATCCACGTGCGCGTTCTGCGAAAAGCACCATTTGCATGCACATCTTGTGGTTTTGCAGAAAACTTCAATCTCGTCTACCAAAAGATGCATGTGCATGCTTAAAACGCGTTTTCGCACGAATCCGTGCGCGGGTGCTAAAAACAGCAGCATCGGCATGCTTAGCACGTTGTTTGGTAGAAATCCACGTGCGCGTTCTGCGAAAAGCACCATTTGCATGCACATCTTGTGCTTTTGCAGAAAACTTCAATCTCGTCTACCAAAAGATGCATGTGCATGCTTAAAACGCGTTTTCGCACGAATCCGTGCGCGGGTGCTAAAAAGAGCAGCATCGGCATGCTTAGCACGTTGTTTGGTAGAAATCCACGTGCGCGTTCTGCGAAAAGCACCATTTGCATGCACATCTTGTGGTTTTGCAGAAAACTTCAATCTCGTCTACCAAAAGATGCATGTGCATGCTTAAAACGCGTTTTCGCACAAATCCGTGCGCGGGTGCTAAAAGGAGCAGCATCGGCATGCTTAGCACGTTGTTTGGTAGAAATCCACGTGGGCGTTCTGCGAAAAGCACCATTTGCATGCACATCTTGTGGTTTTGCAGAAAACTTCAATCTCGTCTACCAAAAGATGCATGTGCATGCTTAAAAGGCGTTTTCGCACGAATCCGTGCGCGGGTGCTAAAAAGAGCAGCATCGGCATGCTTAGCACGTTGTTTGGTAGAAATCCACGTGCGCGTTCTGCGAAAAGCACCATTTGCATGCACATCTTGTGCTTTTACAGAAAACTTCAATCTCGTCTACCAAAAGATGCATGTGCATGCTTAAAACGCGTTTTCGCACGAATCCGTGCGCGGGTGCTAAAAAGAGAAGCATCGGCACGCTTAGCACGTTGTTTGGTAGAAATCCACGTGCGCGTTCTGCGAAAAGCACCATTTGCATGCACATCTTGTGGTTTTGCAGAAAACTTCAATCTCGTCTACCAAAAGATGCATGTGCATGCTTAAAACGCGTTTTCGCACAAATCCGTGCGCGGGTGCTAAAAAGAGCAGCATCGGCATGCTTAGCACGTCGTTTGGTAGAAATCCACGTGCGCGTTCTGCCAAAAGCACCATTTGCATGCACATCTTGTGGTTTTGCAGAAAACTTCATCCGCGTCTACCAAAAGATGCATGTGCATGCTTAAAACGCGTTTTCGCGCGAATCCGTGCGCGGGTGCTAAAAAGAGCAGCATCGGCATGCTTAGCACGTCGTTTGGTAGAAATCCACGTGCGCGTTCTGCCAAAAGCACCATTTGCATGCACATCTTGTGGTTTTGCAGAAAACTTCAATCTCGTCTACCAAAAGATGCATGTGCATGCTTAAAACGCGTTTTCGCACGAATCCGTGCGCGGGTGCTAAAAAGAGCAGCATCGGCATGCTTAGCACGTTGTTTGGTAGAAATCCACGTGCGCGTTCTGCCAAGAGCACCATTTGCATGCACATCTTGTGGTTTTGCAGAAAACTTCATCCGCGTCTACCAAAAGATGCATGTGCATGCTTAAAACGCGTTTTCGCACGAATCCGTGCGCGGGTGCTAAAAAGAGCAGCATCGGCATGCTTAGCACGTCGTTTGGTAGAAATCCACGTGCGCGTTCTGCCAAAAGCACCATTTGCATGCACATCTTGTGGTTTTGCAGAAAACTTCATCCGCGTCTACCAAAAGATGCATGTGCATGCTTAAAACGCGTTTTCGCACGAATCCGTGCGCGGGTGCTAAAAAGAGCAGCATCGGCATGCTTAGCACGTTGTTTGGTAGAAATCCACGTGCGCGTTCTGCGAAAAGCACCATTTCCATGCACATCTTGTGGTTTTGCAGAAAACTTCATCCGTGTCTACCAAAAGATGCATGTGCATGCTTAAAACGCGTTTTCGCGCGAATCCGTGCGCGGGTGCTAAAAAGAGCAGCATCGGCATGCTTAGCACGTCGTTTGGTAGAAATCCACGTGCGCGTTCTGCCAAAAGCACCATTTGCATGCACATCTTGTGGTTTTGCAGAAAACTTCATCCGCGTCTACCAAAAGATGCATGTGCATGCTTAAAACGCGTTTTCGCACGAATCCGTGCGCGGGTGCTAAAAAGAGCAGCATCGGCATGCTTAGCACGTTGTTTGGTAGAAATCCACGTGCGCGTTCTGCGAAAAGCACCATTTGCATGCACATCTTGTGGTTTTGCAGAAAACTTCATCCGCGTCTACCAAAAGATGCATGTGCATGCTTAAAACGCGTTTTCGCACGAATCCGTGCGCGGGTGCTAAAAAGAGCAGCATCGGCATGCTTAGCACGTTGTTTGGTAGAAATCCACGTAAGCGTTCCGCCAAGAGCACCATTTGCATGCACATCTTGTGGTTTTGCAGAAAACTTCAATCTCGTCTACCAAAAGATGCATGTGCATGCTTAAAACGCGTTTTCGCACAAATCCGTGCGCGGGTGCTAAAAAGAGCAGCATCGGCATGCTTAGCACGTCGTTTGGTAGAAATCCACGTGCGCGTTCTGCCAAGAGCACCATTTGCATGCACATCTTGTGGTTTTGCAGAAAACTTCATCCGCGTCTACCAAAAGATGCATGTGCATGCTTAAAACGCGTTTTCGCACGAATCCGTGCGCGGGTGCTAAAAAGAGCAGCATCGGCATGCTTAGCACGTCGTTTGGTAGAAATCCACGTGCGCGTTCTGCCAAAAGCACCATTTGCATGCACATCTTGTGGTATTGCAGAAAACTTCAATCTCGTCTACCAAAAGATGCATGTGCATGCTTAAAACGCGTTTTCGCACGAATCCGTGCGCGGGTGCTAAAAAGAGCAGCATCGGCATGCTTAGCACGTTGTTTGGTAGAAATCCACGTGCGCGTTCTGCGAAAAGCACCATTTGCATGCACATCTTGTGGTTTTGCGGAAAACTTCAATCTCGTCTACCAAAAGATGCATGTGCATGCTTAAAACGCGTTTTCGCACGAATCCGTGCGCGGGTGCTAAAAAGAGCAGCATCGGCATGCTTAGCACGTTGGTAGAAATCCACGTGCGCGTTCTGCGAAAAGCACCATTTGCATGCACATCTTGTGGTTTTGCAGAAAACTTCAATCTCCTCTACCAAAAGATGCATGTGCATGCTTAAAATGCGTTTTCGCACGAATCCGTGCGCGGGTGCTAAAAAGAGCAGCATCGGCATGCTTAGCACGTTGTTTGGTAGAAATCCACGTGCGCGTTCTGCGAAAAGCACCATTTGCATGCACATCTTGTGGTTTTGCAGAAAACTTCAATCTCGTCTACCAAAAGATGCATGTGCATGCTTAAAACGCGTTTTCGCACAAATACGTGCGCGGGTGCTAAAAAGAGCAGCATCGGCATGCTTAGCACGTTGTTTGGTAGAAATCCACGTGGGCGTTCTGCGAAAAGCACCATTTGCAAGCACATCTTGTGGTTTTGCAGAAAACTTCAATCTCGTCTACCAAAAGATGCATGTGCATGCTTAAAACGCGTTTTCGCACGAATCCGTGCGCGGGTGCTAAAAAGAGCAGCATCGGCATGCTTAGCACGTTGTTTGGTAGAAATCCACGTGCGCGTTCTGCGAAAAGCACCATTTGCATGCACATATTGTGGTTTTGCAGAAAACTTCAATCTCGTCTACCAAAAGATGCATGTGCATGCTTAAAACGCGTTTTCGCACGAATCCGTGCGCGGGTGCTAAAAAGAGCAGCATCGGCATGCTTAGCACGTCGTTTGGTAGAAATCCACGTGCGCGTTCTGCCAAAAGCACCATTTGCATGCACATCTTGTGGTTTTGCAGAAAACTTAAATCTCGTCTACCAAAAGATGCATGTGCATGCTTAAAACGCGTTTTCGCACGAATCCGTGCGCGGGTGCTAAAAAGAGCAGCATCGGCATGCTTAGCACGTTGTTTGGTAGAAATCCACGTACGCGTTCTGCCAAGAGCACCATTTGCATGCACATCTTGTGGTTTTGCAGAAAACTTCAATCTCGTCAACCAAAAGATGCATGTGCATGCTTAAAACGCGTTTTCGCACAAATCCGTGCGCGGGTGCTAAAAAGAGCAGCATCGGCATGCTTAGCACGTCGTTTGGTAGAAATCCACGTGCGCGTTCTGCCAAGAGCACCATTTGCATGCACATCTTGTGGTTTTGCAGAAAACTTCAATCTCGTCAACCAAAAGATGCATGTGCATGCTTAAAACGCGTTTTCGCACAAATCCGTGCGCGGGTGCTAAAAAGAGCAGCATCGGCATGCTTAGCACGTCGTTTGGTAGAAATCCACGTGCGCGTTCTGCCAAGAGCACCATTTGCATGCACATCTTGTGGTTTTGCAGAAAACTTCATCCGCGTCTACCAAAAGATGCATGTGCATGCTTAAAACGCGTTTTCGCACGAATCCGTGCGCGGGTGCTAAAAAGAGCAGCATCGGCATGCTTAGCACGTTGTTTGGTAGAAATCCACGTGCGCGTTCTGCGAAAAGCACCATTTGCATGCACATCTTGTGGTTTTGCAGAAAACTTCATCCGCGTCTACCAAAAGATGCATGTGCATGCTTAAAACGCGTTTTCGCACGAATCCGTGCGCGGGTGCTAAAAAGAGCAGCATCGGCATGCTTAGCACGTCGTTTGGTAGAAATCCACGTGCGCGTTCTGCCAAAAGCACCATTTGCATGCACATCTTGTGGTATTGCAGAAAACTTCAATCTCGTCTACCAAAAGATGCATGTGCATGCTTAAAACGCGTTTTCGCACGAATCCGTGCGCGGGTGCTAAAAAGAGCAGCATCGGCATGCTTAGCACGTTGTTTGGTAGAAATCCACGTGCGCGTTCTGCGAAAAGCACCATTTGCATGCACATCTTGTGGTTTTGCAGAAAACTTCAATCTCGTCTACCAAAAGATGCATGTGCATGCTTAAAACGCGTTTTCGCACGAATCCGTGCGCGGGTGCTAAAAAGAGCAGCATCGGCATGCTTAGCACGTTGGTAGAAATCCACGTGCGCGTTCTGCGAAAAGCACCATTTGCATGCACATCTTGTGGTTTTGCAGAAAACTTCAATCTCCTCTACCAAAAGATGCATGTGCATGCTTAAAACGCGTTTTCGCACGAATCCGTGCGCGGGTGCTAAAAAGAGCAGCATCGGCATGCTTAGCACGTTGTTTGGTAGAAATCCACGTGCCCGTTCTGCGAAAAGCACCATTTGCATGCACATCTTGTGGTTTTGCAGAAAACTTCAATCTCGTCTACCAAAAGATGCATGTGCATGCTTAAAACGCGTTTTCGCACAAATACGTGCGCGGGTGCTAAAAAGAGCAGCATCGGCATGCTTAGCACGTTGTTTGGTAGAAATCCACGTGGGCGTTCTGCGAAAAGCACCATTTGCAAGCACATCTTGTGGTTTTGCAGAAAACTTCAATCTCGTCTACCAAAAGATGCATGTGCATGCTTAAAACGCGTTTTCGCACGAATCCGTGCGCGGGTGCTAAAAAGAGCAGCATCGGCATGCTTAGCACGTTGTTTGGTAGAAATCCACGTGCGCGTTCTGCGAAAAGCACCATTTGCATGCACATCTTGTGGTTTTGCAGAAAACTTCAATCTCGTCTACCAAAAGATGCATGTGCATGCTTAAAACGCGTTTTCGCACAAATACGTGCGCGGGTGCTAAAAAGAGCAGCATCGGCATGCTTAGCACGTTGTTTGGTAGAAATCCACGTGCGCGTTCTGCGAAAAGCACCATTTGCAAGCACATCTTGTGGTTTTGCAGAAAACTTCAATCTCGTCTACCAAAAGATGCATGTGCATGCTTAAAACGCGTTTTCGCACGAATCCGTGCGCGGGTGCTAAAAAGAGCAGCATCGGCATGCTTAGCACGTTGTTTGGTAGAAATCCACGTGCGCGTTCTGCGAAAAGCACCATTTGCATGCAGATATTGTGGTTTTGCAGAAAACTTCAATCTCGTCTACCAAAAGATGCATGTGCATGCTTAAAACGCGTTTTCGCACGAATCCGTGCGCGGGTGCTAAAAAGAGCAGCATCGGCATGCTTAGCACGTTGTTTGGTAGAAATCCACGTGCGCGTTCTGCGAAAAGCACCATTTGCATGCACATATTGTGGTTTTGCAGAAAACTTCAATCTCGTCTACCAAAAGATGCATGTGCATGCTTAAAACGCGTTTTCGCACGAATCCGTGCGCGGGTGCTAAAAAGAGCAGCATCGGCATGCTTAGCACGTTGTTTGGTAGAAATCCACGTGCGCGTTTTGCGAAAAGCACCATTTGCATGCACATATTGTGGTTTTGCAGAAAACTTCAATCTCGTCTACCAAAAGATGCATGTGCATGCTTAAAACGCGTTTTCGCACGAATCCGTGCGCGGGTGCTAAAAAGAGCAGCATCGGCATGCTTAGCACGTTGTTTGGTAGAAATCCACGTGCGCGTTCTGCGAAAAGCACCATTTGCATGCACATCTTGTGGTTTTGCAGAAAACTTCAATCTCGTCTACCAAAAGATGCATGTGCATGCTTAAAACGCGTTTTCGCACGAATCCGTGCGCGGGTGCTAAAAAGAGCAGCATCGGCATGCTTAGCACGTTGTTTGGTAGAAATCCACGTGCGCGTTCTGCGAAAAGCACCATTTGCATGCGCATCTTGTGGTTTTGCAGAAAACTTCAATCTCGTCTACCAAAAGATGCATGTGCATGCTTAAAACGCGTTTTCGCACGAATCCGTGCGCGGGTGCTAAAAAGAGCAGCATCGGCATGCTTAGCACGTTGTTTGGTAGAAATCCACGTGCGCGTTCTGCGAAAAGCACCATTTGCATGCACATCTTGTGGTTTTGCAGAAAACTTCATCCGCGTCTACCAAAAGATGCATGTGCATGCTTAAAACGCGTTTTCGCGCGAATCCGTGCGCGGGTGCTAAAAAGAGCAGCATCGGCATGCTTAGCACGTCGTTTGGTAGAAATCCACGTGCGCGTTCTGCCAAAAGCACCATTTGCATGCACATCTTGTGGTTTTGCAGAAAACTTAAATCTCGTCTACCAAAAGATGCATGTGCATGCTTAAAACGCGTTTTCGCACGAATCCGTGCGCGGGTGCTAAAAAGAGCAGCATCGGCATGCTTAGCACGTTGTTTGGTAGAAATCCACGTACGCGTTCTGCCAAGAGCACCATTTGCATGCACATCTTGTGGTTTTGCAGAAAACTTCAATCTCGTCTACCAAAAGATGCATGTGCATGCTTAAAACGCGTTTTCGCACGAATCCGTGCGCGGGTGCTAAAAAGAGCAGCATCGGCATGCTTAGCACGTTGTTTGGTAGAAATCCACGTGCGCGTTCTGCGAAAAGCACCATTTGCATGCACATCTTGTGGTTTTGCAGAAAACTTCAATCTCGTCTACCAAAAGATGCATGTGCATGCTTAAAACGCGTTTTCGCACGAATCCGTGCGCGGGTGCTAAAAAGAGCAGCATCGGCATGCTTAGCACGTTGGTAGAAATCCACGTGCGCGTTCTGCGAAAAGCACCATTTGCATGCACATCTTGTGGTTTTGCAGAAAACTTCAATCTCCTCTACCAAAAGATGCATGTGCATGCTTAAAACGCGTTTTCGCACGAATCCGTGCGCGGGTGCTAAAAAGAGCAGCATCGGCATGCTTAGCACGTTGTTTGGTAGAAATCCACGTGCCCGTTCTGCGAAAAGCACCATTTGCATGCACATCTTGTGGTTTTGCAGAAAACTTCAATCTCGTCTACCAAAAGATGCATGTGCATGCTTAAAACGCGTTTTCGCACAAATACGTGCGCGGGTGCTAAAAAGAGCAGCATCGGCATGCTTAGCACGTTGTTTGGTAGAAATCCACGTGGGCGTTCTGCGAAAAGCACCATTTGCAAGCACATCTTGTGGTTTTGCAGAAAACTTCAATCTCGTCTACCAAAAGATGCATGTGCATGCTTAAAACGCGTTTTCGCACGAATCCGTGCGCGGGTGCTAAAAAGAGCAGCATCGGCATGCTTAGCACGTTGTTTGGTAGAAATCCACGTGCGCGTTCTGCGAAAAGCACCATTTGCATGCACATATTGTGGTTTTGCAGAAAACTTCAATCTCGTCTACCAAAAGATGCATGTGCATGCTTAAAACGCGTTTTCGCACGAATCCGTGCGCGGGTGCTAAAAAGAGCAGCATCGGCATGCTTAGCACGTTGTTTGGTAGAAATCCACGTGCGCGTTCTGCGAAAAGCACCATTTGCATGCAGATATTGTGGTTTTGCAGAAAACTTCAATCTCGTCTACCAAAAGATGCATGTGCATGCTTAAAACGCGTTTTCGCACGAATCCGTGCGCGGGTGCTAAAAAGAGCAGCATCGGCATGCTTAGCACGTTGTTTGGTAGAAATCCACGTGCGCGTTCTGCGAAAAGCACCATTTGCATGCACATATTGTGGTTTTGCAGAAAACTTCAATCTCGTCTACCAAAAGATGCATGTGCATGCTTAAAACGCGTTTTCGCACGAATCCGTGCGCGGGTGCTAAAAAGAGCAGCATCGGCATGCTTAGCACGTTGTTTGGTAGAAATCCACGTGCGCGTTTTGCGAAAAGCACCATTTGCATGCACATATTGTGGTTTTGCAGAAAACTTCAATCTCGTCTACCAAAAGATGCATGTGCATGCTTAAAACGCGTTTTCGCACGAATCCGTGCGCGGGTGCTAAAAAGAGCAGCATCGGCATGCTTAGCACGTTGTTTGGTAGAAATCCACGTGCGCGTTCTGCGAAAAGCACCATTTGCATGCACATCTTGTGGTTTTGGCAGAAAACTTCAATCTCGTCTACCAAAAGATGCATGTGCATGCTTAAAACGCGTTTTCGCACGAATCCGTGCGCGGGTGCTAAAAAGAGCAGCATCGGCATGCTTAGCACGTTGTTTGGTAGAAATCCACGTGCGCGTTCTGCGAAAAGCACCATTTGCATGCGCATCTTGTGGTTTTGCAGAAAACTTCAATCTCGTCTACCAAAAGATGCATGTGCATGCTTAAAACGCGTTTTCGCACGAATCCGTGCGCGGGTGCTAAAAAGAGCAGCATCGGCATGCTTAGCACGTTGTTTGGTAGAAATCCACGTGCGCGTTCTGCGAAAAGCACCATTTGCATGCACATCTTGTGGTTTTGCAGAAAACTTCAATCTCGTCTACCAAAAGATGCATTTGCATGCTTAAAACGCGTTTTCGCACAAATCCGTGCGCGGGTGCTAAAAAGACCAGCATCGGCATGCTTAGCACGTTGTTTGGTAGAAATCCACGTGGGCGTTCTGCGAAAAGCACCATTTGCATGCACATCTTGTGGTTTTGCAGAAAACTTCAATCTCGTCTACCAAAAGATGCATGTGCATGCTTAAAACGCGTTTTCGCACGAATCCGTGTGCGGGTGCTAAAAAGAGCAGCATCGGCATGCTTAGCACGTTGTTTGGTAGAAATCCACGTGCGCGTTCTGCGAAAAGCACCATTTGCATGCACATCTTGTGGTTTTGCAGAAAACTTCAATCTCGTCTACCAAAAGATGCATGTGCATGCTTAAAACGCGTTTTCGCACGAATCCGTGCGCGGGTGCTAAAAAGAGCAGCATCGGAATGCTTAGCACGTCGTTTGGTAGAAATCCACGTGCGCGTTCTGCCAAAAGCACCATTTGCATGCACATCTTGTGGTTTTGCAGAAAACTTCATCCGCGTCTACCAAAAGATGCATGTGCATGCTTAAAACGCGTTTTCGCACGAATCCGTGCGCGGGTGCTAAAAAGAGCAGCATCGGCATGCTTAGCACGTTGTTTGGTAGAAATCCACGTGCGCGTTCTGCGAAAAGCACCATTTGCATGCACATCTTGTGGTTTTGCAGAAAACTTCAATCTCGTCTACCAAAAGATGCATGTGCATGCTTAAAACGCGTTTTCGCACGAATCCGTGCGCGGGTGCTAAAAAGAGCAGCATCGGCATGCTTAGCACGTTGTTTGGTAGAAATCCACGTGCGCGTTCTGCGAAAAGCACCATTTGCATGCGCATCTTGTGGTTTTGCAGAAAACTTCAATCTCGTCTACCAAAAGATGCATGTGCATGCTTAAAACGCGTTTTCGCACGAATCCGTGCGCGGGTGCTAAAAAGAGCAGCATCGGCATGCTTAGCACGTTGTTTGGTAGAAATCCACGTGCGCGTTCTGCGAAAAGCACCATTTGCATGCACATCTTGTGGTTTTGCAGAAAACTTCATCCGCGTCTACCAAAAGATGCATGTGCATGCTTAAAACGCGTTTTCGCACGAATCCGTGCGCGGGTGCTAAAAAGAGCAGCATCGGCATGCTTAGCACGTCGTTTGGTAGAAATCCACGTGCGCGTTCTGCCAAAAGCACCATTTGCATCCACATCTTGTGGTATTGCAGAAAACTTCAATCTCGTCTACCAAAAGATGCATGTGCATGCTTAAAACGCGTTTTCGCACGAATCCGTGCGCGGGTGCTAAAAAGAGCAGCATCGGCATGCTTAGCACGTTGTTTGGTAGAAATCCACGTGCGCGTTCTACGAAAAGCACCATTTGCATGCACATATTGTGGTTTTGCAGAAAACTTCAATCTCGTCTACGAAAAGATGCATGTGCATGCTTAAAACGCGTTTTCGCACGAATCCGTGCGCGGGTGCTAAAAAGAGCAGCATCGGCATGCTTAGCACGTTGTTTGGTAGAAATCCACGTGCGCGTTCTGCGAAAAGCACCATTTGCATGCACATATTGTGGTTTTGCAGAAAACTTCAATCTCGTCTACCAAAAGATGCATGTGCATGCTTAAAACGCGTTTTCGCACGAATCCGTGCGCGGGTGCTAAAAAGAGCAGCATCGGCATGCTTAGCACGTTGTTTGGTAGAAATCCACGTGCGCGTTCTGCGAAAAGCACCATTTGCATGCACATATTGTGGTTTTGCAGAAAACTTCAATCTCGTCTACCAAAAGATGCATGTGCATGCTTAAAACGCGTTTTCGCACGAATCCGTGCGCGGGTGCTAAAAAGAGCAGCATCGGCATGCTTAGCACGTTGTTTGGTAGAAATCCACGTGCGCGTTCTGCGAAAAGCACCATTTGCATGCACATCTTGTGGTTTTGCAGAAAACTTCAATCTCGTCTACCAAAAGATGCATGTGCATGCTTAAAACGCGTTTTCGCACGAATCCGTGCGCGGGTGCTAAAAAGAGCAGCATCGGCATGCTTAGCACTTTGTTTGGTAGAAATCCACGTGCGCGTTCTGCGAAAAGCACTATTTGCATGCGCATCTTGTGGTTTTGCAGAAAACTTCAATCTCGTCTACCAAAAGATGCATGTGCATGCTTAAAACGCGTTTTCGCACGAATCCGTGCGCGGGTGCTAAAAAGAGCAGCATCGGCATGCTTAGCACGTTGTTTGGTAGAAATCCACGTGCGCGTTCTGCGAAAAGCACCATTTGCATGCACATCTTGTGGTTTTGCAGAAAACTTCAATCTCGTCTACCAAAAGATGCATTTGCATGCTTAAAACGCGTTTTCGCACAAATCCGTGCGCGGGTGCTAAAAAGACCAGCATCGGCATGCTTAGCACGTTGTTTTGTAGAACTCCACGTGGGCGTTCTGCGAAAAGCACCATTTGCATGCACATATTGTGGTTTTGCAGAAAACTTCAATCTCGTCTACCAAAAGATGCATGTGCATGCTTAAAACGCGTTTTCGCACGAATCCGTGCGCGGGTGCTAAAAAGAGCAGCATCGGCATGCTTAGCACGTTGTTTGGTAGAAATCCACGTGCGCGTTCTGCGAAAAGCACCATTTGCATGCACATATTCTGGTTTTGCAGAAAACTTCAATCTCGTCTACCAAAAGATGCATGTGCATGCTTAAAACGCGTTTTCGCACGAATCCGTGCGCGGGTGCTAAAAAGAGCAGCATCGGCATGCTTAGCACGTTGTTTGGTAGAAATCCACGTGCGCGTTCTGCGAAAAGCACCATTTGCATGCACATCTTGTGGTTTTGCAGAAAACTTCAATCTCGTCTACCAAAAGATGCATGTGCATGCTTAAAACGCGTTTTCGCACGAATCCGTGCGCGGGTGCTAAAAAGAGCAGCATCGGCATGCTTAGCACGTTGTTTGGTAGAAATCCACGTGCGCGTTCTGCGAAAAGCACCATTTGCATGCACATCTTGTGGTTCTGCAGAAAACTTCAATCTCGTCTACCAAAAGATGCATGTGCATGCTTAAAACGCGTTTTCGCACGAATCCGTGCGCGGGTGCTAAAAAGAGCAGCATCGGCATGCTTAGCGCGTTGTTTGGTAGAAATCCACGTGCGCGTTCTGCGAAAAGCACCATTTGCATGCGCATCTTGTGGTTTTGCAGAAAACTTCAATCTCGTCTACCAAAAGATGCATGTGCATGCTTAAAACGCGTTTTCGCACGAATCCGTGCGCGGGTGCTAAAAAGAGCAGCATCGGCATGCTTAGCACGTTGTTTGGTAGAAATCCACGTGCGCGTTCTGCGAAAAGCACCATTTGCATGCACATCTTGTGGTTTTGCAGAAAACTTCAATCTCGTCTACCAAAAGATGCATTTGCATGCTTAAAACGCGTTTTCGCACAAATCCGTGCGCGGGTGCTAAAAAGACCAGCATCGGCATGCTTAGCACGTTGTTTGGTAGAAATCCACGTGGGCGTTCTGCGAAAAGCACCATTTGCATGCACATCTTGTGGTTTTGCAGAAAACTTCAATCTCGTCTACCAAAAGATGCATGTGCATGCTTAAAACGCGTTTTCGCACGAATCCGTGCGCGGGTGCTAAAAAGAGCAGCATCGGCATGCTTAGCACGTTGTTTGGTAGAAATCCACGTGCGCGTTCTGCGAAAAGCACCATTTGCATGCACATCTTGTGGTTCTGCAGAAAACTTCAATCTCGTCTACCAAAAGATGCATGTGCATGCTTAAAACGCGTTTTCGCACGAATCCGTGCGCGGGTGCTAAAAAGAGCTGCATCGGCATGCTTAGCACGTTGTTTGGTAGAAATCCACGTGCGCGTTCTGCGAAAACCACCATTTGCATGCACATCTTGTGGTTTTGCAGAAAACTTCAATCTCGTCTACCAAAAGATGCATGTGCATGCTTAAAACGCGTTTTCGCACGAATCCGTGCGCGGGTGCTAAAAAGAGCAGCATCGGCATGCTTAGCACGTTGTTTGGTAGAAATCCACGTGCGCGTTCTGCGAAAAGCACCATTTGCATGCACATCTTGTGGTTTTGCAGAAAACTTCAATCTCGTCTACCAAAAGATGCATGTGCATGCTTAAAACGCGTTTTCGCACGAATCCGTGCGCGGGTGCTAAAAAGAGCAGCATCGGCATGCTTAGCACGTTGTTTGGTAGAAATCCACGTGCGCGTTCTGCGAAAAGCACCATTTGCATGCAGATATTGTGGTTTTGCAGAAAACTTCAATCTCGTCTACCAAAAGATGCATGTGCATGCTTAAAACGCGTTTTCGCACGAATCCGTGCGCGGGTGCTAAAAAGAGCAGCATCGGCATGCTTAGCACGTTGTTTGGTAGAAATCCACGTGCGCGTTCTGCGAAAAGCACCATTTGCATGCACATATTGTGGTTCTGCAGAAAACTTCAATCTCGTCTACCAAAAGATGCATGTGCATGCTTAAAACGCGTTTTCGCACGAATCCGTGCGCGGGTGCTAAAAAGAGCAGCATCGGCATGCTTAGCACGTTGTTTGGTAGAAATCCACGTGCGCGTTTTGCGAAAAGCACCATTTGCATGCACATATTGTGGTTTTGCAGAAAACTTCAATCTCGTCTACCAAAAGATGCATGTGCATGCTTAAAACGCGTTTTCGCACGAATCCGTGCGCGGGTGCTAAAAAGAGCAGCATCGGCATGCTTAGCACGTTGTTTGGTAGAAATCCACGTGCGCGTTCTGCGAAAAGCACCATTTGCATGCACATCTTGTGGTTTTGCAGAAAACTTCAATCTCGTCTACCAAAAGATGCATGTGCATGCTTAAAACGCGTTTTCGCACGAATCCGTGCGCGGGTGCTAAAAAGAGCAGCATCGGCATGCTTAGCACGTTGTTTGGTAGAAATCCACGTGCGCGTTCTGCGAAAAGCACCATTTGCATGCGCATCTTGTGGTTTTGCAGAAAACTTCAATCTCGTCTACCAAAAGATGCATGTGCATGCTTAAAACGCGTTTTCGCACGAATCCGTGCGCGGGTGCTAAAAAGAGCAGCATCGGCATGCTTAGCACGTTGTTTGGTAGAAATCCACGTGCGCGTTCTGCGAAAAGCACCATTTGCATGCACATCTTGTGGTTTTGCAGAAAACTTCAATCTCGTCTACCAAAAGATGCATTTGCATGCTTAAAACGCGTTTTCGCACAAATCCGTGCGCGGGTGCTAAAAAGACCAGCATCGGCATGCTTAGCACGTTGTTTGGTAGAAATCCACGTGGGCGTTCTGCGAAAAGCACCATTTGCATGCACATCTTGTGGTTTTGCAGAAAACTTCAATCTCGTCTACCAAAAGATGCATGTGCATGCTTAAAACGCGTTTTCGCACGAATCCGTGCGCGGGTGCTAAAAAGAGCAGCATCGGCATGCTTAGCACGTTGTTTGGTAGAAATCCACGTGCGCGTTCTGCGAAAAGCACCATTTGCATGCACATCTTGTGGTTCTGCAGAAAACTTCAATCTCGTCTACCAAAAGATGCATGTGCATGCTTAAAACGCGTTTTCGCACGAATCCGTGCGCGGGTGCTAAAAAGAGCTGCATCGGCATGCTTAGCACGTTGTTTGGTAGAAATCCACGTGCGCGTTCTGCGAAAAGCACCATTTGCATGCACATCTTGTGGTTTTGCAGAAAACTTCAATCTCGTCTACCAAAAGATGCATGTGCATGCTTAAAACGCGTTTTCGCACGAATCCGTGCGCGGGTGCTAAAAAGAGCAGCATCGGAATGCTTAGCACGTCGTTTGGTAGAAATCCACGTGCGCGTTCTGCCAAAAGCACCATTTGCATGCACATCTTGTGGTTTTGCAGAAAACTTCATCCGCGTCTACCAAAAGATGCATGTGCATGCTTAAAACGCGTTTTCGCACGAATCCGTGCGCGGGTGCTAAAAAGAGCAGCATCGGCATGCTTAGCACGTTGTTTGGTAGAAATCCACGTGCGCGTTCTGCGAAAAGCACCATTTGCATGCACATCTTGTGGTTTTGCAGAAAACTTCAATCTCGTCTACCAAAAGATGCATGTGCATGCTTAAAACGCGTTTTCGCACGAATCCGTGCGCGGGTGCTAAAAAGAGCAGCATCGGCATGCTTAGCACGTTGTTTGGTAGAAATCCACGTGCGCGTTCTGCGAAAAGCACCATTTGCATGCGCATCTTGTGGTTTTGCAGAAAACTTCAATCTCGTCTACCAAAAGATGCATGTGCATGCTTAAAACGCGTTTTCGCACGAATCCGTGCGCGGGTGCTAAAAAGAGCAGCATCGGCATGCTTAGCACGTTGTTTGGTAGAAATCCACGTGCGCGTTCTGCGAAAAGCACCATTTGCATGCACATCTTGTGGTTTTGCAGAAAACTTCATCCGCGGCTACCAAAAGATGCATGTGCATGCTTAAAACGCGTTTTCGCACGAATCCGTGCGCGGGTGCTAAAAAGAGCAGCATCGGCATGCTTAGCACGTCGTTTGGTAGAAATCCACGTGCGCGTTCTGCCAAAAGCACCATTTGCATCCACATCTTGTGGTATTGCAGAAAACTTCAATCTCGTCTACCAAAAGATGCATGTGCATGCTTAAAACGCGTTTTCGCACGAATCCGTGCGCGGGTGCTAAAATGAGCAGCATCGGCATGCTTAGCACGTTGTTTGGTAGAAATCCACGTGCGCGTTCTGCGAAAAGCACCATTTGCATGCACATATTGTGGTTTTGCAGAAAACTTCAATCTCGTCTACCAAAAGATGCATGTGCATGCTTAAAACGCGTTTTCGCACGAATCCGTGCGCGGGTGCTAAAAAGAGCAGCATCGGCATGCTTAGCACGTTGTTTGGTAGAAATCCACGTGCGCGTTCTGCGAAAAGCACCATTTGCATGCACATATTGTGGTTTTGCAGAAAACTTCAATCTCGTCTACCAAAAGATGCATGTGCATGCTTAAAACGCGTTTTCGCACGAATCCGTGCGCGGGTGCTAAAAAGAGCAGCATCGGCATGCTTAGCACGTTGTTTGGTAGAAATCCACGTGCGCGTTCTGCGAAAAGCACCATTTGCATGCACATATTGTGGTTTTGCAGAAAACTTCAATCTCGTCTACCAAAAGATGCATGTGCATGCTTAAAACGCGTTTTCGCACGAATCCGTGCGCGGGTGCTAAAAAGAGCAGCATCGGCATGCTTAGCACGTTGTTTGGTAGAAATCCACGTGCGCGTTCTGCGAAAAGCACCATTTGCATGCACATCTTGTGGTTTTGCAGAAAACTTCAATCTCGTCTACCAAAAGATGCATGTGCATGCTTAAAACGCGTTTTCGCACGAATCCGTGCGCGGGTGCTAAAAAGAGCAGCATCGGCATGCTTAGCACTTTGTTTGGTAGAAATCCACGTGCGCGTTCTGCGAAAAGCACTATTTGCATGCGCATCTTGTGGTTTTGCAGAAAACTTCAATCTCGTCTACCAAAAGATGCATGTGCATGCTTAAAACGCGTTTTCGCACGAATCCGTGCGCGGGTGCTAAAAAGAGCAGCATCGGCATGCTTAGCACGTTGTTTGGTAGAAATCCACGTGCGCGTTCTGCGAAAAGCACCATTTGCATGCACATATTGTGGTTTTGCAGAAAACTTCAATCTCGTCTACCAAAAGATGCATGTGCATGCTTAAAACGCGTTTTCGCACGAATCCGTGCGCGGGTGCTAAAAAGAGCAGCATCGGCATGCTTAGCACGTTGTTTGGTAGAAATCCACGTGCGCGTTCTGCGAAAAGCACCATTTGCATGCACATCTTGTGGTTTTGCAGAAAACTTCAATCTCGTCTACCAAAAGATGCATGTGCATGCTTAAAACGCGTTTTCGCACGAATCCGTGCGCGGGGTGCTAAAAAGAGCAGCATCGGCATGCTTAGCACTTTGTTTGGTAGAAATCCACGTGCGCGTTCTGCGAAAAGCACTATTTGCATGCGCATCTTGTGGTTTTGCAGAAAACTTCAATCTCGTCTACCAAAAGATGCATGTGCATGCTTAAAACGCGTTTTCGCACGAATCCGTGCGCGGGTGCTAAAAAGAGCAGCATCGGCATGCTTAGCACGTTGTTTGGTAGAAATCCACGTGCGCGTTCTGCGAAAAGCACCATTTGCATGCGCATCTTGTGGTTTTGCAGAAAACTTCAATCTCGTCTACCAAAAGATGCATGTGCATGCTTAAAACGCGTTTTCGCACGAATCCGTGCGCGGGTGCTAAAAAGAGCAGCATCGGCATGCTTAGCACTTTGTTTGGTAGAAATCCACGTGCGCGTTCTGCGAAAAGCACTATTTGCATGCGCATCTTGTGGTTTTGCAGAAAACTTCAATCTCGTCTACCAAAAGATGCATGTGCATGCTTAAAACGCGTTTTCGCACGAATCCGTGCGCGGGTGCTAAAAAGAGCAGCATCGGCATGCTTAGCACGTTGTTTGGTAGAAATCCACGTGCGCGTTCTGCGAAAAGCACCATTTGCATGCACATCTTGTGGTTTTGCAGAAAACTTCAATCTCGTCTACCAAAAGATGCATTTGCATGCTTAAAACGCGTTTTCGCACAAATCCGTGCGCGGGTGCTAAAAAGACCAGCATCGGCATGCTTAGCACGTTGTTTGGTAGAACTCCACGTGGGCGTTCTGCGAAAAGCACCATTTGCATGCACATCTTGTGGTTTTGCAGAAAACTTCAATCTCGTCTACCAAAAGATGCATGTGCATGCTTAAAACGCGTTTTCGCACGAATCCGTGCGCGGGTGCTAAAAAGAGCAGCATCGGCATGCTTAGCACGTTGTTTGGTAGAAATCCACGTGCGCGTTCTGCGAAAAGCACCATTTGCATGCACATCTTGTGGTTCTGCAGAAAACTTCAATCTCGTCTACCAAAAGATGCATGTGCATGCTTAAAACGCGTTTTCGCACGAATCCGTGCGCGGGTGCTAAAAAGAGCAGCATCGGCATGCTTAGCGCGTTGTTTGGTAGAAATCCACGTGCGCGTTCTGCGAAAAGCACCATTTGCATGCGCATCTTGTGGTTTTGCAGAAAACTTCAATCTCGTCTACCAAAAGATGCATGTGCATGCTTAAAACGCGTTTTCGCACGAATCCGTGCGCGGGTGCTAAAAAGAGCAGCATCGGCATGCTTAGCACGTTGTTTGGTAGAAATCCACGTGCGCGTTCTGCGAAAAGCACCATTTGCATGCACATCTTGTGGTTTTGCAGAAAACTTCAATCTCGTCTACCAAAAGATGCATTTGCATGCTTAAAACGCGTTTTCGCACAAATCCGTGCGCGGGTGCTAAAAAGACCAGCATCGGCATGCTTAGCACGTTGTTTGGTAGAAATCCACGTGGGCGTTCTGCGAAAAGCACCATTTGCATGCACATCTTGTGGTTTTGCAGAAAACTTCAATCTCGTCTACCAAAAGATGCATGTGCATGCTTAAAACGCGTTTTCGCACGAATCCGTGCGCGGGTGCTAAAAAGAGCAGCATCGGCATGCTTAGCACGTTGTTTGGTAGAAATCCACGTGCGCGTTCTGCGAAAAGCACCATTTGCATGCACATCTTGTGGTTCTGCAGAAAACTTCAATCTCGTCTACCAAAAGATGCATGTGCATGCTTAAAACGCGTTTTCGCACGAATCCGTGCGCGGGTGCTAAAAAGAGCTGCATCGGCATGCTTAGCACGTTGTTTGGTAGAAATCCACGTGCGCGTTCTGCGAAAAGCACCATTTGCATGCACATCTTGTGGTTTTGCAGAAAACTTCAATCTCGTCTACCAAAAGATGCATGTGCATGCTTAAAACGCGTTTTCGCACGAATCCGTGCGCGGGTGCTAAAAAGAGCAGCATCGGAATGCTTAGCACGTCGTTTGGTAGAAATCCACGTGCGCGTTCTGCCAAAAGCACCATTTGCATGCACATCTTGTGGTTTTGCAGAAAACTTCATCCGCGTCTACCAAAAGATGCATGTGCATGCTTAAAACGCGTTTTCGCACGAATCCGTGCGCGGGTGCTAAAAAGAGCAGCATCGGCATGCTTAGCACGTTGTTTGGTAGAAATCCACGTGCGCGTTCTGCGAAAAGCACCATTTGCATGCACATCTTGTGGTTTTGCAGAAAACTTCAATCTCGTCTACCAAAAGATGCATGTGCATGCTTAAAACGCGTTTTCGCACGAATCCGTGCGCGGGTGCTAAAAAGAGCAGCATCGGCATGCTTAGCACGTTGTTTGGTAGAAATCCACGTGCGCGTTCTGCGAAAAGCACCATTTGCATGCGCATCTTGTGGTTTTGCAGAAAACTTCAATCTCGTCTACCAAAAGATGCATGTGCATGCTTAAAACGCGTTTTCGCACGAATCCGTGCGCGGGTGCTAAAAAGAGCAGCATCGGCATGCTTAGCACGTTGTTTGGTAGAAATCCACGTGCGCGTTCTGCGAAAAGCACCATTTGCATGCACATCTTGTGGTTTTGCAGAAAACTTCATCCGCGTCTACCAAAAGATGCATGTGCATGCTTAAAACGCGTTTTCGCAAGAATCCGTGCGCGGGTGCTAAAAAGAGCAGCATCGGCATGCTTAGCACGTCGTTTGGTAGAAATCCACGTGCGCGTTCTGCCAAAAGCACCATTTGCATCCACATCTTGTGGTATTGCAGAAAACTTCAATCTCGTCTACCAAAAGATGCATGTGCATGCTTAAAACGCGTTTTCGCACGAATCCGTGCGCGGGTGCTAAAAAGAGCAGCATCGGCATGCTTAGCACGTTGTTTGGTAGAAATCCACGTGCGCGTTCTGCGAAAAGCACCATTTGCATGCACATATTGTGGTTTTGCAGAAAACTTCAATCTCGTCTACCAAAAGATGCATGTGCATGCTTAAAACGCGTTTTCGCACGAATCCGTGCGCGGGTGCTAAAAAGAGCAGCATCGGCATGCTTAGCACGTTGTTTGGTAGAAATCCACGTGCGCGTTCTGCGAAAAGCACCATTTGCATGCACATATTGTGGTTTTGCAGAAAACTTCAATCTCGTCTACCAAAAGATGCATGTGCATGCTTAAAACGCGTTTTCGCACGAATCCGTGCGCGGGTGCTAAAAAGAGCAGCATCGGCATGCTTAGCACGTTGTTTGGTAGAAATCCACGTGCGCGTTCTGCGAAAAGCACCATTTGCATGCACATATTGTGGTTTTGCAGAAAACTTCAATCTCGTCTACCAAAAGATGCATGTGCATGCTTAAAACGCGTTTTCGCACGAATCCGTGCGCGGGTGCTAAAAAGAGCAGCATCGGCATGCTTAGCACGTTGTTTGGTAGAAATCCACGTGCGCGTTCTGCGAAAAGCACCATTTGCATGCACATCTTGTGGTTTTGCAGAAAACTTCAATCTCGTCTACCAAAAGATGCATGTGCATGCTTAAAACGCGTTTTCGCACGAATCCGTGCGCGGGTGCTAAAAAGAGCAGCATCGGCATGCTTAGCACTTTGTTTGGTAGAAATCCACGTGCGCGTTCTGCGAAAAGCACTATTTGCATGCGCGTCTTGTGGTTTTGCAGAAAACTTCAATCTCGTCTACCAAAAGATGCATGTGCATGCTTAAAACGCGTTTTCGCACGAATCCGTGCGCGGGTGCTAAAAAGAGCAGCATCGGCATGCTTAGCACGTTGTTTGGTAGAAATCCACGTGCGCGTTCTGTGAAAAGCACCATTTGCATGCACATCTTGTGGTTTTGCAGAAAACTTCAATCTCGTCTACCAAAAGATGCATTTGCATGCTTAAAACGCGTTTTCGCACAAATCCGTGCGCGGGTGCTAAAAAGACCAGCATCGGCATGCTTAGCACGTTGTTTGGTAGAACTCCACGTGGGCGTTCTGCGAAAAGCACCATTTGCATGCACATATTGTGGTTTTGCAGAAAACTTCAATCTCGTCTACCAAAAGATGCATGTGCATGCTTAAAACGCGTTTTCGCACGAATCCGTGCGCGGGTGCTAAAAAGAGCAGCATCGGCATGCTTAGCACGTTGTTTGGTAGAAATCCACGTGCGCGTTCTGCGAAAAGCACCATTTGCATGCACATATTGTGGTTTTGCAGAAAACTTCAATCTCGTCTACCAAAAGATGCATGTGCATGCTTAAAACGCGTTTTCGCACGAATCCGTGCGCGGGTGCTAAAAAGAGCAGCATCGGCATGCTTAGCACGTTGTTTGGTAGAAATCCACGTGCGCGTTCTGCGAAAAGCACCATTTGCATGCACATCTTGTGGTTTTGCAGAAAACTTCAATCTCGTCTACCAAAAGATGCATGTGCATGCTTAAAACGCGTTTTCGCACGAATCCGTGCGCGGGTGCTAAAAAGAGCAGCATCGGCATGCTTAGCACTTTGTTTGGTAGAAATCCACGTGCGCGTTCTGCGAAAAGCACTATTTGCATGCGCATCTTGTGGTTTTGCAGAAAACTTCAATCTCGTCTACCAAAAGATGCATGTGCATGCTTAAAACGCGTTTTCGCACGAATCCGTGCGCGGGTGCTAAAAAGAGCAGCATCGGCATGCTTAGCACGTTGTTTGGTAGAAATCCACGTGCGCGTTCTGCGAAAAGCACCATTTGCATGCACATCTTGTGGTTTTGCAGAAAACTTCAATCTCGTCTACCAAAAGATGCATTTGCATGCTTAAAACGCGTTTTCGCACAAATCCGTGCGCGGGTGCTAAAAAGACCAGCATCGGCATGCTTAGCACGTTGTTTGGTAGAACTCCACGTGGGCGTTCTGCGAAAAGCACCATTTGCATGCACATCTTGTGGTTTTGCAGAAAACTTCAATCTCGTCTACCAAAAGATGCATGTGCATGCTTAAAACGCGTTTTCGCACGAATCCGTGCGCGGGTGCTAAAAAGAGCAGCATCGGCATGCTTAGCACGTTGTTTGGTAGAAATCCACGTGCGCGTTCTGCGAAAAGCACCATTTGCATGCACATCTTGTGGTTCTGCAGAAAACTTCAATCTCGTCTACCAAAAGATGCATGTGCATGCTTAAAACGCGTTTTCGCACGAATCCGTGCGCGGGTGCTAAAAAGAGCAGCATCGGCATGCTTAGCACGTTGTTTGGTAGAAATCCACGTGCGCGTTCTGCGAAAAGCACCATTTGCATGCACATCTTGTGGTTTTGCAGAAAACTTCAATCTCGTCTACCAAAAGATGCATGTGCATGCTTAAAACGCGTTTTCGCACGAATCCGTGCGCGGGTGCTAAAAAGAGCAGCATCGGCATGCTTAGCACGTTGTTTGGTAGAAATCCACGTGCGCGTTCTGCGAAAAGCACCATTTGCATGCACATCTTGTGGTTTTGCAGAAAACTTCATCCGCGTCTACCAAAAGATGCATGTGCATGCTTAAAACGCGTTTTCGCACGAATCCGTGCGCGGGTGCTAAAAAGAGCAGCATCGGCATGCTTAGCACGTTGTTTGGTAGAAATCCACGTGCGCGTTCTGCGAAAAGCACCATTTGCATGCATATCTTGTGGTTTTGCAGAAAACTTCAATCTCGTCTACCAAAAGATGCATGTGCATGCTTAAAACGCGTTTTCGCACAAATCCGTGCGCGGGTGCTAAAAAGAGCAGCATCGACATGCTTAGCACGTCGTTTGGTAGAAATCCACGTGCGCGTTCTGCCAAAAGCACCATTTGCATGCACATCTTGTGGTTTTGCAGAAAACTTCATCCGCGTCTACCAAAAGATGCATGTGCATGCTTAAAACGCGTTTTCGCGCGAATCCGTGCGCGGGTGCTAAAAAGAGCAGCATCGGCATGCTTAGCACGTCGTTTGGTAGAAATCCACGTGCGCGTTCTGCCAAAAGCACCATTTGCATGCACATCTTGTGGTTTTGCAGAAAACATCAATCTCGTCTACCAAAAGATGCATGTGCATGCTTAAAACGCGTTTTCGCACGAATCCGTGCGCGGGTGCTAAAAAGAGCAGCATCGGCATGCTTAGCACGTTGTTTGGTAGAAATCCACGTGCGCGTTCTGCCAAGAGCACCATTTGCATGCACATCTTGTGGTTTTGCAGAAAACTTCATCCGCGTCTACCAAAAGATGCATGTGCATGCTTAAAACGCGTTTTCGCACGAATCCGTGCGCGGGTGCTAAAAAGAGCAGCATCGGCATGCTTAGCACGTCGTTTGGTAGAAATCCACGTGCGCGTTCTGCCAAAAGCACCATTTGCATGCACATCTTGTGGTTTTGCAGAAAACTTCATCCGCGTCTACCAAAAGATGCATGTGCATGCTTAAAACGCGTTTTCGCACGAATCCGTGCGCGGGTGCTAAAAAGAGCAGCATCGGCATGCTTAGCACGTTGTTTGGTAGAAATCCACGTGCGCGTTCTGCGAAAAGCACCATTTGCATGCACATCTTGTGGTTTTGCAGAAAACTTCAATCTCGTCTACCAAAAGATGCATGTGCATGCTTAAAACGCGTTTTCGCACGAATCCGTGCGCGGGTGCTAAAAAGAGCAGCATCGGCATGCTTAGCACGTTGTTTGGTAGAAATCCACGTGCGCGTTCTGCGAAAAGCACCATTTGCATGCACATCTTGTGGTTTTGCAGAAAACTTCAATCTCGTCTACCAAAAGATGCATGTGCATGCTTAAAACGCGTTTTCGCACGAATCCATGCGCGGGTGCTAAAAAGAGCAGCATCGGCATGCTTAGCACGTTGTTTGGTAGAAATCCACGTGCGCGTTCTGCCAAAAGCACCATTTGCATGCACATCTTGTGGTTTTGCAGAAAACTTCAATCTCGTCTACCAAAAGATGCATGTGCATGCTTAAAACGCGTTTTCGCACGAATCCGTGCGCGGGTGCTAAAAAGAGCAGCATCGGCATGCTTAGCACGTTGTTTGGTAGAAATCCACGTGCGCGTTCTGCGAAAAGCACCATTTGCATGCACATCTTGTGGTTTTGCAGAAAACTTCAATCTCGTCTACCAAAAGATGCATGTGCATGCTTAAAACGCGTTTTCGCACGAATCCGTGCGCGGGTGCTAAAAAGAGCAGCATCGGCATGCTTAGCACGTTGTTTGGTAGAAATCCACGTGCGCGTTCTGCGAAAAGCACCATTTGCATGCACATCTTGTGGTTTTGCAGAAAACTTCATCCGCGTCTACCAAAAGATGCATGTGCATGCTTAAAACGCGTTTTCGCACGAATCCGTGCGCGGGTGCTAAAAAGAGCAGCATCGGCATGCTTAGCACGTTGTTTGGTAGAAATCCACGTGCGCGTTCTGCGAAAAGCACCATTTGCATGCACATCTTGTGGTTTTGCAGAAAACTTCAATCTCGTCTACCAAAAGATGCATGTGCATGCTTAAAACGCGTTTTCGCACAAATCCGTGCGCGGGTGCTAAAAAGAGCAGCATCGGCATGCTTAGCACGTCGTTTGGTAGAAATCCACGTGCGCGTTCTGCCAAAAGCACCATTTGCATGCACATCTTGTGGTTTTGCAGAAAACTTCATCCGCGTCTACCAAAAGATGCATGTGCATGCTTAAAACGCGTTTTCGCGCGAATCCGTGCGCGGGTGCTAAAAAGAGCAGCATCGGCATGCTTAGCACGTCGTTTGGTAGAAATCCACGTGCGCGTTCTGCCAAAAGCACCATTTGCATGCACATCTTGTGGTTTTGCAGAAAACATCAATCTCGTCTACCAAAAGATGCATGTGCATGCTTAAAACGCGTTTTCGCACGAATCCGTGCGCGGGTGCTAAAAAGAGCAGCATCGGCATGCTTAGCACGTTGTTTGGTAGAAATCCACGTGCGCGTTCTGCCAAGAGCACCATTTGCATGCACATCTTGTGGTTTTGCAGAAAACTTCATCCGCGTCTACCAAAAGATGCATGTGCATGCTTAAAACGCGTTTTCGCACGAATCCGTGCGCGGGTGCTAAAAAGAGCAGCATCGGCATGCTTAGCACGTCGTTTGGTAGAAATCCACGTGCGCGTTCTGCCAAAGGCACCATTTGGCATGCACATCTTGTGGTTTTGCAGAAAACTTCATCCGCGTCTACCAAAAGATGCATGGCATGCTTAAAACGCGTTTTCGCACGAATCCGTGCGCGGGTGCTAAAAAGAGCAGCATGGGCATGCTTAGCACGTTGTTTGGTAGAAATCCACGTGCGCGTTCTGCGAAAAGCACCATTTGCATGCACATCTTGTGGTTTTGCAGAAAACTTCAATCTCGTCTACCAAAAGATGCATGTGCATGCTTAAAACGCGTTTTCGCACGAATCCGTGCGCGGGTGCTAAAAAGAGCAGCATCGGCATGCTTAGCACGTTGTTTGGTAGAAATCCACGTGCGCGTTCTGCGAAAAGCACCATTTGCATGCGCATCTTGTGGTTTTGCAGAAAACTTCAATCTCGTCTACCAAAAGATGCATGTGCATGCTTAAAACGCGTTTTCGCACGAATCCGTGCGCGGGTGCTAAAAAGAGCAGCATCGGCATGCTTAGCACGTTGTTTGGTAGAAATCCACGTGCGCGTTCTGCCAAAAGCACCATTTGCATGCACATCTTGTGGTTTTGCAGAAAACTTCATCCGCGTCTACCAAAAGATGCATGTGCATGCTTAAAACGTGTTTTCGCACGAATCCGTGCGCGGGTGCTAAAAAGAGCAGCATCGGCATGCTTAGCACGTTGTTTGGTAGAAATCCACGTGCGCGTTCTGCGAAAAGCACCATTTGCATGCACATCTTGTGGTTTTGCAGAAAACTTCAATCTCGTCTACGAAAAGATGCATGTGCATGCTTAAAACGCGTTTTCGCACGAATCCGTGCGCGGGTGCTAAAAAGAGCAGCATCGGCATGCTTAGCACGTTGTTTGGTAGAAATCCACGTGCGCGTTCTGCGAAAAGCACCATTTGCATGCACATCTTGTGGTTTTGCAGAAAACTTCAATCTCGTCTACCAAAAGATGCATGTGCATGCTTAAAACGCGTTTTCGCACAAATCCGTGCGCGGGTGCTAAAAAGACCAGCATCGGCATGCTTAGCACGTTGTTTGTTAGAAATCCACGTGGGCGTTCTGCGAAAAGCACCATTTGCATGCACATCTTGTGGTTTTGCAGAAAACTTCAATCTCGTCTACCAAAAGATGCATGTGCATGCTTAAAACGCGTTTTCGCACGAATCCGTGCGCGGGTGCTAAAAAGAGCAGCATCGGCATGCTTAGCACGTTGTTTGGTAGAAATCCACGTGCGCGTTCTGCGAAAAGCACCATTTGCATGCACATCTTGTGGTTTTGCAGAAAACTTCAATCTCGTCTACCAAAAGATGCATGTGCATGCTTAAAACGCGTTTTCGCACGAATCCGTGCGCGGGTGCTAAAAAGAGCAGCATCGGCATGCTTAGCACGTTGTTTGGTAGAAATCCACGTGCGCGTTCTGCGAAAAGCACCATTTGCATGCACATCTTGTGGTTTTGCAGAAAACTTCAATCTCGTCTACCAAAAGATGCATGTGCATGCTTAAAACGCGTTTTCGCACGAATCCGTGCGCGGGTGCTAAAAAGAGCAGCATCGGCATGCTTAGCACGTTGTTTGGTAGAAATCCACGTGCGCGTTCTGCGAAAAGCACCATTTGCATGCACATCTTGTGGTTTTGCAGAAAACTTCATCCGCGTCTACCAAAAGATGCATGTGATGCTTAAAACGCGTTTTCGCACGAATCCGTGCGCGGGTGCTAAAAAGAGCAGCATCGGCATGCTTAGCACGTTGTTTGGTAGAAATCCACGTGCGCGTTCTGCGAAAAGCACCATTTGCATGCACATCTTGTGGTTTTGCAGAAAACTTCAATCTCGTCTACCAAAAGATGCATGTGCATGCTTAAAACGCGTTTTCGCACAAATCCGTGCGCGGGTGCTAAAAAGAGCAGCATCGGCATGCTTAGCACGTTGTTTGGTAGAAATCCACGTGCGCGTTCTGCCAAGAGCACCATTTGCATGCACATCTTGTGGTTTTGCAGAAAACTTCATCCGCGTCTACCAAAAGATGCATGTGCATGCTTAAAACGCGTTTTCGCACGAATCCGTGCGCGGGTGCTAAAAAGAGCAGCATCGGCATGCTTAGCACGTCGTTTGGTAGAAATCCACGTGCGCGTTCTGCCAAAAGCACCATTTGCATGCACATCTTGTGGTTTTGCAGAAAACTTCATCCGCGTCTACCAAAAGATGCATGTGCATGCTTAAAACGCGTTTTCGCACGAATCCGTGCGCGGGTGCTAAAAAGAGCAGCATCGGCATGCTTAGCACGTTGTTTGGTAGAAATCCACGTGCGCGTTCTGCGAAAAGCACCATTTGCATGCACATCTTGTGGTTTTGCAGAAAACTTCAATCTCGTCTACCAAAAGATGCATGTGCATGCTTAAAACGCGTTTTCGCACGAATCCGTGCGCGGGTGCTAAAAAGAGCAGCATCGGCATGCTTAGCACGTTGTTTGGTAGAAATCCACGTGCGCGTTCTGCGAAAAGCACCATTTGCATGCACATCTTGTGGTTTTGCAGAAAACTTCAATCTCGTCTACCAAAAGATGCATGTGCATGCTTAAAACGCGTTTTCGCACGAATCCATGCGCGGGTGCTAAAAAGAGCAGCATCGGCATGCTTAGCACGTTGTTTGGTAGAAATCCACGTGCGCGTTCTGCCAAAAGCACCATTTGCATGCACATCTTGTGGTTTTGCTGAAAACTTCAATCTCGTCTACCAAAAGATGCATGTGCATGCTTAAAACGCGTTTTCGCACGAATCCGTGCGCGGGTGCTAAAAAGACCAGCATCGGCATGCTTAGCACGTTGTTTGGTAGAAATCCACGTGCGCGTTCTGCGAAAAGCACCATTTGCATGCACATCTTGTGGTTTTGCAGAAAACTTCAATCTCGTCTACCAAAAGATGCATGTGCATGCTTAAAACGCGTTTTCGCACGAATCCGTGCGCGGGTGCTAAAAAGAGCAGCATCGGCATGCTTAGCACGTTGTTTGGTAGAAATCCACGTGCGCGTTCTGCGAAAAGCACCATTTGCATGCACATCTTGTGGTTTTGCAGAAAACTTCATCCGCGTCTACCAAAAGATGCATGTGCATGCTTAAAACGCGTTTTCGCACGAATCCGTGCGCGGGTGCTAAAAAGAGCAGCATCGGCATGCTTAGCACGTTGTTTGGTAGAAATCCACGTGCGCGTTCTGCGAAAAGCACCATTTGCATGCACATCTTGTGGTTTTGCAGAAAACTTCAATCTCGTCTACCAAAAGATGCATGTGCATGCTTAAAACGCGTTTTCGCACAAATCCGTGCGCGGGTGCTAAAAAGAGCAGCATCGGCATGCTTAGCACGTCGTTTGGTAGAAATCCACGTGCGCGTTCTGCCAAAAGCACCATTTGCATGCACATCTTGTGGTTTTGCAGAAAACTTCATCCGCGTCTACCAAAAGATGCATGTGCATGCTTAAAACGCGTTTTCGCGCGAATCCGTGCGCGGGTGCTAAAAAGAGCAGCATCGGCATGCTTAGCACGTCGTTTGGTAGAAATCCACGTGCGCGTTCTGCGAAAAGCACCATTTGCATGCACATCTTGTGGTTTTGCAGAAAACTTCAATCTCGTCTACCAAAAGATGCATGTGCATGCTTAAAACGCGTTTTCGCACGAATCCGTGCGCGGGTGCTAAAAAGAGCAGCATCGGCATGCTTAGCACGTTGTTTGGTAGAAATCCACGTGCGCGTTCTGCGAAAAGCACCATTTGCATGCGCATCTTGTGGTTTTGCAGAAAACTTCAATCTCGTCTACCAAAAGATGCATGTGCATGCTTAAAACGCGTTTTCGCACGAATCCGTGCGCGGGTGCTAAAAAGAGCAGCATCGGCATGCTTAGCACGTTGTTTGGTAGAAATCCACGTGCGCGTTCTGCCAAAAGCACCATTTGCATGCACATCTTGTGGTTTTGCAGAAAACTTCATCCGCGTCTACCAAAAGATGCATGTGCATGCTTAAAACGCGTTTTCGCACGAATCCGTGCGCGGGTGCTAAAAAGAGCAGCATCGGCATGCTTAGCACGTTGTTTGGTAGAAATCCACGTGCGCGTTCTGCGAAAAGCACCATTTGCATGCACATCTTGTGGTTTTGCAGAAAACTTCAATCTCGTCTACGAAAAGATGCATGTGCATGCTTAAAACGCGTTTTCGCACGAATCCGTGCGCGGGTGCTAAAAAGAGCAGCATCGGCATGCTTAGCACGTTGTTTGGTAGAAATCCACGTGCGCGTTCTGCGAAAAGCACCATTTGCATGCACATCTTGTGGTTTTGCAGAAAACTTCAATCTCGTCTACCAAAAGATGCATGTGCATGCTTAAAACGCGTTTTCGCACAAATCCGTGCGCGGGTGCTAAAAAGACCAGCATCGGCATGCTTAGCACGTTGTTTGTTAGAAATCCACGTGGGCGTTCTGCGAAAAGCACCATTTGCATGCACATCTTGTGGTTTTGCAGAAAACTTCAATCTCGTCTACCAAAAGATGCATGTGCATGCTTAAAACGCGTTTTCGCACGAATCCGTGCACGGGTGCTAAAAAGAGCAGCATCGACATGCTTAGCACGTTGTTTGGTAGAAATCCACGTGCGCGTTCTGCGAAAAGCACCATTTGCATGCACATCTTGTGGTTTTGCAGAAAACTTCAATCTCGTCTACCAAAAGATGCATGTGCATGCTTAAAACGCGTTTTCGCACGAATCCGTGCGCGGGTGCTAAAAAGAGCAGCATCGGCATGCTTAGCACGTTGTTTGGTAGAAATCCACGTGCGCGTTCTGCGAAAAGCACCATTTGCATGCACATCTTGTGGTTTTGCAGAAAACTTCAATCTCGTCTACCAAAAGATGCATGTGCATGCTTAAAACGCGTTTTCGCACGAATCCGTGCGCGGGTGCTAAAAAGAGCAGCATCGGCATGCTTAGCACGTTGTTTGGTAGAAATCCACGTGCGCGTTCTGCGAAAAGCACCATTTGCATGCACATCTTGTGGTTTTGCAGAAAACTTCATCCGCGTCTACCAAAAGATGCATGTGCATGCTTAAAACGCGTTTTCGCACGAATCCGTGCGCGGGTGCTAAAAAGAGCAGCATCGGCATGCTTAGCACGTTGTTTGGTAGAAATCCACGTGCGCGTTCTGCGAAAAGCACCATTTGCATGCACATCTTGTGGTTTTGCAGAAAACTTCAATCTCGTCTACCAAAAGATGCATGTGCATATGCATGTGCATGCTTAAAACGCGTTTTCGCACAAATCCGTGCGCGGGTGCTAAAAAGAGCAGCATCGGCATGCTTAGCACGTTGTTTGGTAGAAATCCACGTGCGCGTTCTGCCAAGGAGCACCATTTGCATGCACATCTTGTGGGTTTTGCAGAAAACTTCATCCGCGTCTACCAAAAGATGCATGTGCATGCTTAAAAACGCGTTTTTCGCACGAATCCGTGCGCGGGTGCTAAAAAGAGCAGCATCGGCATGCTTAGCACGTCGTTTGGTAGAAATCCACGTGCGCGTTCTGCCAAAAGCACCATTTGCATGCACATCTTGTGGTTTTGCAGAAAAACTTCATCCGCGTCTACCAAAAGATGCATGTGCATGCTTAAAACGCGTTTTCGCACGAATCCGTGCGCGGGTGCTAAAAAGAGCAGCATCGGCATGCTTAGCACGTTGTTTGGTAGAAATCCCACGTGCGCGTTTCTGCGAAAAGCACCATTTGCATGCACATCTTGTGGTTTTGCAGAAAACTTCAATCTCGTCTACCAAAAGATGCATGTGCATGCTTAAAACGCGTTTTCGCACGAATCCGTGCGCGGGTGCTAAAAAGAGCAGCATCGGCATGCTTAGCACGTTGTTTGGTAGAAATCCACGTGCGCGTTCTGCGAAAAAGCACCATTTGCATGCGCATCTTGTGGTTTTGCAGAAAACTTCAATCTCGTCTACCAAAAGATGCATGTGCATGCTTAAAACGCGTTTTCGCACGAATCCGTGCGCGGGTGCTAAAAAGAGCAGCATCGGCATGCTTAGCACGTTGTTTGGTAGAAATCCACGTGCGCGTTCTGCCAAAAGCACCATTTGCATGCACATGTTGTGGTTTTGCAGAAAACTTCATCCGCGTCTACCAAAAGATGCATGTGCATGCTTAAAACGCGTTCTTCGCACGAATCCGTGCGCGGGTGCTAAAAAGAGCAGCATCGGCATGCTTAGCACGTTGTTTGGTAGAAATCCACGTGCGCGTTCTGCGAAAAGCACCAATTTGCATGCACATCTTGTGGTTTTGCAGAAAACTTCAATCTCGTCTACCAAAAGATGCATGTGCATGCTTAAAACGCGTTTTCGCACAAATCCGTGCGTGGGGTGCTAAAAAGACCAGCATCGGCATGCTTAGCACGTTGTTTGGTAGAAATCCACGTGGGCGTTCTGCGAAAAGCACCATTTGCATGCACATCTTGTGGTTTTGCAGAAAACTTCAATCTCGTCTACCAAAAGATGCATGTGCATGCTTAAAACGCGTTTTCGCACGAATCCGTGCGCGGGTGCTAAAAAGAGCAGCATCGGCATGCTTAGCACGTTGTTTGGTAGAAATCCACGTGCGCGTTCTGCGAAAAGCACCATTTGCATGCACATCTTGTGGTTTTGCAGAAAACTTCAATCTCGTCTACCAAAAGATGCATGTGCATGCTTAAAACGCGTTTTCGCACGAATCCGTGCGCGGGTGCTAAAAAGAGCAGCATCGGCATGCTTAGCACGTTGTTTGGTAGAAATCCACGTGCGCGTTCTGCCGAGAGCACCATTTGCATGCACATCTTGTGGTTTTGCAGAAAACTTCATCCGCGTCTACCAAAAGATGCATGTGCATGCTTAAAACGCGTTTTCGCACGAATCCGTGCGCGGGTGCTAAAAAGAGCATCGGCATGCTTAGCACGTCGTTTGGTAGAAATCCACGTGCGCGTTCTGCCAAAAAGCACCATTTGCATGCACATCTTGTGGTTTTGCAGAAAACTTCATCCGCGTCTACCAAAAGATGCATGTGCATGCTTAAAACGCGTTTTCGCACGAATCCGTGCGCGGGTGCTAAAAAGATCAGCATCGGCATGCTTAGCACGTTGTTTGGTAGAAATCCACGTGCGCGTTCTGCGAAAAGCACCATTTGCATGCACATCTTGTGGTTTTGCAGAAAACTTCAATCTCGTCTACCAAAAGATGCATGTGCATGCTTAAAACGCGTTTTCGCACAAATCCGTGCGCGGGTGCTAAAAAGAGCAGCATCGGCATGCTTAGCACGTCATTTGGTAGAAATCCACGTGCGCGTTCTGCCAAAAAGCACCATTTGCATGCACATCTTGTGGGTTTTGCAGAAAACTTCATCCGCGTCTACCAAAAGATGCATGTGCATGCTTAAAACGCGTTTTCGCGCGAATCCGTGCGCGGGTGCTAAAAAGAGCAGCATCGGCATGCTTAGCACATCGTTTTGGTAGAAATCCACGTGCGCGTTCTGCCAAAAGCACCATTTGCATGCACATCTTGTGGTTTTGCAGAAAACTTCAATCTCGTCTACCAAAAGATGCATGTGCACGCTTAAAACGCGTTTTCGCACAAATCCGTGCGCGGGTGCTATAAAGAGCAGCATCGGCATGCTTAGCACGTCGTTTGGTAGAAATCCACGTGCGCGTTCTGCGAAGAGCACCATTTGCATGCACATCTTGTGGTTTTGCAGAAAACTTCATCCGCGTCTACCAAAAGATCCATGTGCATGCTTAAAACGCGTTTTCGCACGAATCCGTGCGCGGGTGCTAAAAAGAGCAGCATCGGCATGCTTAGCACGTCGTTTGGTAGAAATCCACGTGCGCGTTCTGCCAAAAGCACCATTTGCATGCACATCCTTGTGGTTTTGCAGAAAACTTCATCCGCGTCTACCAAAAGATGCATGTGCAAGCTTAAAACGCGTTTCGCACGAATCCGTGCGCGGGTGCTAAAAAGAGCAGCATCGGCATGCTTAGCACGTTGTTTGGTAGAAATCCACGTGCGCGTTCTGCGAAAAGCACCATTTGCATGCACATCTTGTGGTTTTGCAGAAAACTTCAATCTCGTCTACCAAAAGATGCATGTGCATGCTTAAAACGCGTTTTCGCACAAATCCGTGCGCGGGTGCTAAAAAGAGCAGCATCGGCATGCTTAGCACGTCGTTTGGTAGAAATCCACGCGCGCGTTCTGCCAAAAGCACCATTTGCATGCACATCTTGTGGTTTTGCAGAAAACTTCATCCGCGTCTACCAAAAGATGCATGTGCATGCTTAAAACGCGTTTTCGCGCGAATCCTTGCGCGGGTGCTAAAAAGAGCAGCATCGGCATGCTTAGCACGTTGTTTGGTAGAAATCCACGTGCGCGTTCTGCGAAAAGCACCATTTGGCATGCACATCTTCTGGTTTTGCAGAAAACTTCAATCTCGTCTACCAAAAGATGCATGTGCATGCTTAAAACGCGTTTTCGCACAAATCCGTGCGCGGGTGCTAAAAAGGACCAGCATCGGCATGCTTAGCACGTTGTTTGGTAGAAATCGACGTGGGCGTTCTGCGAAAAGCACCATTTGCATGCACATCTTGTGGTTTTGCAGAAAACTTCAATCTCGTCTACCAAAAAGATGCATGTGCATGCTTAAAACGCGTTTTCGCACGAATCCGTGCGCGGGTGCTAAAAAGAGCAGCATCGGCATGCTTAGCACGTTGTTTGGTAGAAATCCACGTGCGCGTTCTGCGAAAAGCACCATTTGCATGCACATCTTGTGGTTTTGCAGAAAACTTCAATCTCGTCTACCAAAAGATGCATGTGCATGCTTAAAACGCGTTTTCGCACGAATCCGTGCGGCGGGTGCTAAAAAGAGCAGCATCGGCATGCTTAGCACGTTGTTTGGTAGAAATCCACGTGCGCGTTCTGCGAAAAGCACATTTGCATGCACATCTTGTGGTTTTGCAGAAAACTTCAATCTCGTCTACCAAAAGATGCATGTGCATGCTTAAAACGCGTTTTCGCACGAATCCGGTGCGCGGGTGCTAAAAAGAGCAGCATCGGCATGCTTAGCACGTTGTTTGGTAGAAATCCACGTGCGCGTTCTGCGAAAAGCACCATTTGCATGCACATCTTGTGGTTTTGCAGAAAACTTCATCCGCGTCTACCAAAAGATGCATGTGCATGCTTAAAAACGCGTTTTCGCACGAATCCGTGCGCGGGTGCTAAAAAGAGCAGCATCGGCATGTTAGCACGTTGTTTGGTAGAAATCCACGTGCGCGTTCTGCGAAAAGCACCATTTGCATGCACATCTTGTGGTTTTGCAGAAAACTTCAATCTCGTCCTACCAAAAGATGCATGTGCATGCTTAAAACGCGTTTTCGCACAAATCCGTGCGCGGGTGCTAAAAAGAGCAGCATCGGCATGCTTAGCACGTCGTTTGGTAGAAATCCACGTGCGCGTTCTGCCAAAAGCACCATTTGCATGCACATCTTGTGGTTTTGCAGAAAACTTCATCCGCGTCTACCAAAAGATGCATGTGCATGCTTAAAACGCGTTTTTCGCGCGAATCCTTGCGCGGGTGCTAAAAAGAGCAGCATCGGCATGCTTAGCACGTCGTTTGGTAGAAATCCACGTGCGCGTTCTGCCAAAAGCACCATTTGCATGCACATCTTGTGGTTTTGCAGAAAACTTCAATCTCGTCTACCAAAAGATGCATGTGCATGCTTAAAAACGCGTTTTCGCACGAATCCGTGCGCGGGTGCTAAAAAGAGCAGCATCGGCATGCTTAGCACGTTGTTTGGTAGAAATCCACGTGCGCGTTCTGCCAAGAGCACCATTTGCATGCACATCTTGTGGTTTTGCAGAAAACTTCATCCGCGTCTACCAAAAGATGCATGTGCATGCTTAAAACGCGTTTTCGCACGAATCCGTGCGCGGGTGCTAAAAAGAGCAGCATCGGCATGCTTAGCACGTCGTTTGGTAGAAATCCACATGCGCGTTCTGCCAAAAGCACCATTTGCATGCACATCTTGTGGTTTTGCAGAAAACTTCATCCGCGTCTACCAAAAGATGCATGTGCATGCTTAAAAACGCGTTTTTCGCACGAATCCGTGCGCGGGTGCTAAAAAGAGCAGCATCGGCATGCTTAGCACGTTGTTTGGTAGAAATCCACGTGCGCGTTCTGCGAAAAGCACCATTTGCATGCACATCTTGTGGTTTTGCAGAAAACTTCAATCTCGTCTACCAAAAGATGCATGTGCATGCTTAAAACGCGTTTTCGCACAAATCCGTGCGCTGGTGCCAAAAAGAGCAGCATCGGCATGCTTAGCACGTCGTTTGGTAGAAATCCACGTGCGCGTTCTGCCAAAAGCACCATTTGCATGCACATCTTGTGGTTTTGCAGAAAACTTCATCCGCGTCTACCAAAAGATGCATGGTGCATGCTTAAAACGCGTTTTCGCGCGAATCCGTGCGCGGGTGCTAAAAAGAGCAGCATCGGCATGCTTAGCACGTCGTTTGGTAGAAATCCACGTGCGCGTTCTGCCAAAAGCACCATTTGCATGCACATCTTGTGGTTTTGCAGAAAACTTCAATCTCGTCTACCAAAAGATGCATGTGCATGCTTAAAACGCGTTTTCGCACAAATCCGTGCGCGGGTGCTAAAAAAGAGCAGCATCGGCATGCTTAGCACGTCGTTTGGTAGAAATCCACGTGCGCGTTCTGCCAAGAGCACCATTTGCATGCACATCTTGTGGTTTTGCAGAGAAAACTTCATCCGCGTCCACCAAAAGATGCATGTGCATGCTTAAAACGCGTTTTCGCACGAATCCGTGCGCGGGTGCTAAAAAGAGCAGCATCGGCATGCTTAGCACGTCGTTTGGTAGAAATCCACGTGCGCGTTCTGTCAAAAGCACCATTTGCATGCACATCTTGTGGTTTTGCAGAAAACTTCATCCGCGTCTACCAAAAGATGCATGTGCAAGCTTAAAACGCGTTTTCGCACGAATCCGTGCGCGGGTGCTAAAAAGAGCAGCATCGGCATGCTTAGCACGTCGTTTGGTAGAAATCCACGTGGCGCGTTCTGCCAAAAGCACCATTTGCATGCACATCTTGTGGTTTTGCAGAAAACTTCAATCTCGTCTACCAAAAGATGCATGTGCATGCTTAAAACGCGTTTTCGCACGAATCCGTGCGCGGGTGCTAAAAAGAGCAGCATCGGCATGCTTAGCACGTTGTTTGGTAGAAATCCACGTGCGCGTTCTGCGAAAAGCACCATTTGCATGCACATCTTGTGGTTTTGCAGAAAACTTCAATCTCGTCTACCAAAAGATGCATGTGCATGCTTAAAACGGCGTTTTTCGCACAAATCCGTGCGCGGGTGCTAAAAAGAGCAGCATCGGCATGCTTAGCACGTCGTTTGGTAGAAATCCACGTGCGCGTTCTGCCAAAAGCACCATTTGCATGCACATCTTGTGGTTTTGCAGAAAACCTTCATCCGCGTCTACCAAAAGATGCATGTGCATGCTTAAAACGCGTTTTCGCGCGAATCCGTGCGCGGGTGCTAAAAAGAGCAGCATCGGCATGTTTAGCACGTCGTTTGGTAGAAATCCACGTGCGCGTTCTGCCAAAAGCACCATTTGCATGCACATCTTGTGGTTTTGCAGAAAACTTCAATCTCGTCTACCAAAAGATGCAATGTGCATGCTTAAAACGCGTTTTCGCACAAATCCGTGCGCGGGTGCTAAAAAGAGCAGCATCGGCATGCTTAGCACGTCGTTTGGTAGAAATCCACGTGCGCGTTCTGCCAAGAGCACCATTTGCATGCACATCTTGTGGTTTTGCAGAAAACTTCATCCGCGTCTACCAAAAGATGCATGTGCATGCTTAAAACGCGTTTTCGGCACGAATCCGTGCGCGGGGTGCTAAAAAGAGCAGCATCGGCATGCTTAGCACGTCGTTTGGTAGAAATCCACGTGCGCGTTCTGCCAAAAGCACCATTTGCATGCACATCCTTGTGGTTTTGCAGAAAACTTCATCCGCGTCTACCAAAAGATGCATGTGCATGCTTAAAACGCGTTTTCGCACGAATCCGTGCGCGGGTGCTAAAAAGAGCAGCATCGGCATGCTTAGCACGTTGTTTGGTAGAAATCCACGTGCGCGTTCTGCGAAAAGCACCATTTGCATGCACATCTTGTGGTTTTGCAGAAAACTTCAATCTCGTCTACCAAAAGATGCATGTGCATGCTTAAAACCGCGTTTTCGCACGAATCCGTGCGCGGGGTGCTAAAAAGAGCAGCATCGGCATGCTTAGCACGTTGTTTGGTAGAAATCCACGTGCGCGTTCTGCCAAAAGCACCATTTGCATGCACATCTTGTGGTTTTGCAGAAAACTTCATCCGCGTCTACCAAAAGATGCATGTGCATGCTTAAAACGCGTTTTCGCGCGAATCCGTGCGCGGGTGCTAAAAAGAGCAGCATCGGCATGCTTAGCACATCGTTTGGTAGAAATCCACGTGCGCGTTCTGCCAAAAGCACCATTTGCATGCACATCTTGTGGTTTTGCAGAAAACTTCAATCTCGTCTACCAAAAGATGCATGTGCACGCTTAAAACGTGTTTTCGCACAAATCCGTGCGCGGGTGCTATAAAGAGCAGCATCGGCATGCTTAGCACGTCGTTTGGTAGAAAATCCACGTGCGCGTTCTGCGAAGAGCACCATTTGCATGCACATCTTGTGGTTTTGCAGAAAACTTCATCCGCGTCTACCAAAAGATCCATGTGCATGCTTAAAACGCGTTTTCGCACGAATCCGTGCGCGGGTGCTAAAAAGAGCAGCATCGGCATGCTTAGCACGTCGTTTGGTAGAAATCCACGTGCGCGTTCTGCCAAAAAGCACCATTTGCATGCACATCTTGTGGTTTTGCAGAAAACTTCATCCGCGTCTACCAAAAGATGCATGTGCATGCTTAAAACGCGTTTTCGCGCGAATCCGTGCGCGGGTGCTAAAAAGAGCAGCATCGGCATGCTTAGCACGTCGTTTGGTAGAAATCCACGTGCGCGTTCTGCCAAAAGCACCATTTGCATGCACATCTTGTGGTTTTGCAGAAAACTTCAATCTCGTCTACCAAAAGATGCATGTGCATGCTTAAAACGCGTTTTCGCACAAATCCGTGCGCGGGGTGCTAAAAAGAGCAGCATCGGCATGCTTAGCACGTCGTTTGGTAGAAATCCACGTGCGCGTTCTGCCAAGAGCACCATTTGCATGCACATCTTGTGGTTTTGCAGAAAACTTCATCCGCGTCCACCAAAAGATGCATGTGCATGCTTAAAAACGCGTTTTCGCACGAATCCGTGCGCGGGGTGCTAAAAAGAGCAGCATCGGCATGCTTAGCACGTCGTTTGGTAGAAATCCACGTGCGCGTTCTGTCAAAAGCACCATTTGCATGCACATCTTGTGGGTTTTGCAGAAAACTTCATCCGCGTCTACCAAAAGATGCATGTGCAAGCTTAAAACGCGTTTTCGCACGAATCCGTGCGCGGGTGCTAAAAAGAGCAGCATCGGCATGCTTAGCACGTCGTTTGGTAGAAATCCACGTGCGCGTTCTGCCAAAAGCACCATTTGCATGCACATCTTGTGGTTTTGCAGAAAACTTCAATCTCGTCTACCAAAAGATGCATGTGCATGCTTAAAAACGCGTTTTCGCACGAATCCCGTGCGCGGGTGCTAAAAAGAGCAGGCATCGGCATGCTTAGCACGTTGTTTGGTAGAAATCCACGTGCGCGTTCTGCGAAAAGCACCATTTGCATGCACATCTTGTGGTTTTGCAGAAAACTTCAATCTCGTCTACCAAAAGATGCATGTGCATGCTTAAAACGCGTTTTCGCACAAATCCGTGCGCGGGTGCTAAAAAGAGCAGCATCGGGCATGCTTAGCACGTCGTTTGGTAGAAATCCACGTGCGCGTTCTGCCAAAAGCACCATTTGCATGCACATCTTGTGGTTTTGCAGAAAAACTTCATCCGCGTCTACCAAAAGATGCATGTGCATGCTTAAAACGCGTTTTTCGCGCGAATCCGTGCGCGGGTGCTAAAAAGAGCAGCATCGGCATGTTTAGCACGTCGTTTGGTAGAAATCCACGTGCGCGTTCTGCCAAAAGCACCATTTGCATGCACATCTTGTGGTTTTGCAGAAAACTTCAATCTCGTCTACCAAAAGATGCATGTGCATGCTTAAAACGCGTTTTCGCACAAATCCGTGCGCGGGTGCTAAAAAGAGCAGGCATCGGCATGCTTAGCACGTCGTTTGGTAGAAATCCACGTGCGCGTTCTGCCAAGAGCACCATTTGCATGCACATCTTGTGGTTTTGCAGAAAACTTCATCCGCGTCTACCAAAAGATGCATGTGCATGCTTAAAACGCGTTTTTCGCACGAATCCGTGCGCGGGGTGCTAAAAAGAGCAGCATCGGCATGCTTAGCACGTCGTTTGGTAGAAATCCACGTGCGCGTTCTGCCAAAAGCACCATTTGCATGCACATCTTGTGGTTTTGCAGAAAACTTCATCCGCGTCTACCAAAAGATGCATGTGCATGCTTAAAACGCCGTTTTCGCACGAATCCGTGCGCGGGTGCTAAAAAGAGCAGCATCGGCATGCTTAGCACGTTGTTTGGTAGAAATCCCACGTGCGCGTTCTGCGAAAAGGCACCATTTGCATGCACATCTTGTGGTTTTGCAGAAAACTTCAATCTCGTCTACCAAAAGATGCATGTGCATGCTTAAAAACGCCGTTTTCGCACGAATCCGTGCGCGGGGTGCTAAAAAGAGCAGCATCGGCATGCTTAGCACGTTGTTTGGTAGAAATCCACGTGCGCGTTCTGCCAAAAGCACCATTTGCATGCACATCTTGAGGTTTTGCAGAAAACTTCATCCGCGTCTACCAAAAGATGCATGTGCATGCTTAAAACGCGTTTTCGCGCGAATCCGTGCGCGGGTGCTAAAAAGAGCAGCATCGGCATGCTTAGCACATCGTTTGGTAGAAATCCACGTGCGCGTTCTGCCAAAAGCACCATTTGCATGCACATCTTGTGGTTTTGCAGAAAACTTCAATCTCGTCTACCAAAAGATGCATGTGCACGCTTAAAACGTGTTTTCGCACAAATCCGTGGCGCGGGTGCTATAAAGAGCAGCATCGGCATGCTTAGCACGTCGTTTGGTAGAAATCCACGTGCGCGTTCTGCGAAGAGCACCATTTGCATGCACATCTTGTGGTTTTGCAGAAAACTTCATCCGCGTCTACCAAAAGATCCATGTGCATGCTTAAAAACGCGTTTTCGCACGAATCCGTGCGCGGGGTGCTAAAAAGAGCAGCATCGGCATGCTTAGCACGTCGTTTGGTAGAAATCCACGTGCGCGTTCTGCCAAAAGCACCATTGCATGCACATCTTGTGGTTTTGCAGAAAACTTCATCCGCGTCTACCAAAAGATGCATGTGCAAGCTTAAAAACGCGTTTTCGCACGAATCCGTGCGCGGGTGCTAAAAAGAGCAGCATCGGCATGCTTAGCACGTTGTTTGGTAGAAATCCACGTGGCGCGTTCTGCGAAAAGCACCATTTGCATGCACATCTTGTGGTTTTGCAGAAAACTTCAATCTCGTCTACCAAAAGATGCATGTGCATGCTTTAAAACGCGTTTTTCGCACAAATCCGTGCGCGGGTGCTAAAAAGAGCAGCATCGGCATGCTTAGCACGTCGTTTGGTAGAATTCCACGCGCGCGTTCTGCCAAAAGCACCATTTGCATGCACATCTTGTGGTTTTGCAGAAAACTTCATCCCGCGTCTACCAAAAGATGCATGTGCATGCTTAAAACGCGTTTTCGCGCGAATCCTTGCGCGGGTGCTAAAAAGAGCAGCATCGGCATGCTTAGCACGTTGTTTGGTAGAAATCCACGTGCGCGCTCTGCGAAAAGCACCATTTGCATGCACATCTTCTGGTTTTGCAGAAAACTTCAATCTCGTCTACCAAAAGATGCATGTGCATGCTTAAAACGCGTTTTCGCACAAATCCGTGCGCGGGTGCTAAAAAGACCAGCATCGGCATGCTTAGCACGTTGTTTGGTAGAAATCGACGTGGGCGTTCTGCGAAAAGCACCATTTGCATGCACATCTTGTGGTTTTGCAGAAAACTTCAATCTCGTCTACCAAAAGATGCATATGCATGCTTAAAACGCGTTTTCGCACGAATCCGTGCGCGGGTGCTAAAAAGAGCAGCATCGGCATGCTTAGCACGTTGTTTGGTAGAAATCCCACGTGCGCGTTCTGCGAAAAGCACCATTTGCATGCACATCTTGTGGTTTTGCAGAAAACTTCAATCTCGTCTACCAAAAGATGCATGTGCATGCTTAAAACGCGTTTTCGCACGAATCCGTGCGCGGGTGCTAAAAAGAGCAGCATCGGCATGCTTAGCACGTTGTTTGGTAGAAATCCACGTGCGCGTTCTGCGAAAAGCACCATTTGCATGCACATCTTGTGGTTTTGCAGAAAACTTCAATCTCGTCTACCAAAAGATGCATGTGCATGCTTAAAACGCGTTTTCGCACGAATCCGTGCGCGGGTGCTAAAAAGAGCAGCATCGGCATGCTTAGCACGTTGTTTGGTAGAAATCCACGTGCGCGTTCTGCGAAAAGCACCATTTGCATGCACATCTTGTGGTTTTGCAGAAAACTTCATCCGCGTCTACCAAAAGATGCATGTGCATGCTTAAAACGCGTTTTCGCACGAATCCGTGCGCGGGTGCTAAAAAGAGCAGCATCGGCATGTTAGCACGTTGTTTGGTAGAAATCCACGTGCGCGTTCTGCGAAAAGCACCATTTGCATGCACATCTTGTGGTTTTGCAGAAAACTTCAATCTCGTCTACCAAAAGATGCATGTGCATGCTTAAAACGCGTTTTCGCACAAATCCGTGCGCGGGTGCTAAAAAGAGCAGCATCGGCATGCTTAGCACGTCGTTTGGTAGAAATCCACGTGCGCGTTCTGCCAAAAGCACCATTTGCATGCACATCTTGTGGTTTTGCAGAAAACTTCATCCGCGTCTACCAAAAGATGCATGTGCATGCTTAAAACGCGTTTTCGCGCGAATCCTTGCGCGGGTGCTAAAAAGAGCAGCATCGGCATGCTTAGCACGTCGTTTGGTAGAAATCCACGTGCGCGTTCTGCCAAAAGCACCATTTGCATGCACATCTTGTGGTTTTGCAGAAAACTTCAATCTCGTCTACCAAAAGATGCATGTGCATGCTTAAAACGCGTTTCGCACGAATCCGTGCGCGGGTGCTAAAAAGAGCAGCATCGGCATGCTTAGCACGTTGTTTGGTAGAAATCCACGTGCGCGTTCTGCCAAGAGCACCATTTGCATGCACATCTTGTGGTTTTGCAGAAAACTTCATCCGCGTCTACCAAAAGATGCATGTGCATGCTTAAAACGCGTTTTCGCACGAATCCGTGCGCGGGTGCTAAAAAGAGCAGCATCGGCATGCTTAGCACGTCGTTGGTAGAAATCCACGTGCGCGTTCTGCCAAAAGCACCATTTGCATGCACATCTTGTGGTTTTGCAGAAAACTTCATCCGCGTCTACCAAAAGATGCATGTGCATGCTTAAAACGCGTTTTCGCACGAATCCGTGCGCGGGTGCTAAAAAGAGCAGCATCGGCATGCTTAGCACGTTGTTTGGTAGAAATCCACGTGCGCGTTCTGCGAAAAGCACCATTTGCATGCACATCTTGTGGTTTTGCAGAAAACTTCAATCTCGTCTACCAAAAGATGCATGTGCATGCTTAAAAACGCGTTTTCGCACAAATCCGTGCGCTGGTGCCAAAAAGAGCAGCATCGGCATGCTTAGCACGTCGTTTGGTAGAAATCCACGTGCGCGTTCTGCCAAAAGCACCATTTGCATGCACCATCTTGTGGTTTTGCAGAAAACTTCATCCGCGTCTACCAAAAGATGCATGTGCATGCTTAAAACGCGTTTTCGCGCGAATCCGTGCGCGGGTGCTAAAAAGAGCAGCATCGGCATGCTTAGCACGTCGTTTGGTAGAAATCCACGTGCGCGTTCTGCCAAAAGCACCATTTGCATGCACATCTTGTGGTTTTGCAGAAAACTTCAATCTCGTCTACCAAAAGATGCATGTGCATGCTTAAAACGCGTTTTCGCACAAATCCGTGCGCGGGTGCTAAAAAGAGCAGCATCGGCATGCTTAGCACGTCGTTTGGGTAGAAATCCACGTGCGCGTTCTGCCAAGAGCACCATTTGCATGCACATCTTGTGGTTTTGCAGAAAACTTCATCCGCGTCCACCAAAAGATGCATGTGCATGCTTAAAAACGCGTTTTCGCACGAATCCGTGCGCGGGTGCTAAAAAGAGCAGCATCGGCATGCTTAGCACGTCGTTTGGTAGAAATCCACGTGCGCGTTCTGTCAAAAGCACCATTTGCATGCACATCTTGTGGTTTTGCAGAAAACTTCATCCGCGTCTACCAAAAGATGCATGTGCAAGCTTAAAACGCGTTTTCGCACGAATCCGTGCGCGGGGTGCTAAAAAGAGCAGCATCGGCATGCTTAGCACGTCGTTTGGTAGAAATCCACGTGCGCGTTCTGCCAAAAAGCACCATTTGCATGCACATCTTGTGGTTTTGCAGAAAACTTCAATCTCGTCTACCAAAAGATGCATGTGCATGCTTAAAACGCGTTTTCGCACGAATCCGTGCGCGGGTGCTAAAAGAGCAGCATCGGCATGCTTAGCACGTTGTTTGGTAGAAATCCACGTGCGCGTTCTGCGAAAAGCACCATTTGCATGCACATCTTGTGGTTTTTGCAGAAAACTTCAATCTCGTCTACCAAAAGATGCATGTGCATGCTTAAAACGCGTTTTCCGCACAAATCCGTGCGCGGGTGCTAAAAAGAGCAGCATCGGCATGCTTAGCACGTCGTTTGGTAGAAATCCACGTGCGCGTTCTGCCAAATGCACCATTTGCATGCACATCTTGTGGTTTTGCAGAAAACTTCATCCGCGTCTACCAAAAGATGCATGTGCATGCTTAAAACGCGTTTTCGCGCGAATCCGTGCGCGGGTGCTAAAAAGAGCAGCATCGGCATGTTTAGCACGTCGTTTGGTAGAAATCCACGTGCGCGTTCTGCCAAAAGCACCATTTGCATGCACATCTTGTGGTTTTGCAGAAAACTTCAATCTCGTCTACCAAAAGATGCATGTGCATGCTTAAAACGCGTTTTCGCACAAATCCGTGCGCGGGTGCTAAAAAGAGCAGCATCGGCATGCTTAGCACGTCGTTTGGTAGAAATCCACGTGCGCGTTCTGCCAAGAGCACCATTTGCATGCACATCTTGTGGTTTTGCAGAAAACTTCATCCGCGTCTACCAAAAGATGCATGTGCATGCTTAAAACGCGTTTTCGCACGAATCCGTGCGCGGGTGCTAAAAAGAGCAGCATCGGCATGCTTAGCACGTCGTTTGGTAGAAATCCACGTGCGCGTTCTGCCAAAAGCACCATTTGCATGCACATCTTGTGGTTTTGCAGAAAACTTCATCCGCGTCTACCAAAAGATGCATGTGCATGCTTAAAACGCGTTTTCGCACGAATCCGTGCGCGGGTGCTAAAAAGAGCAGCATCGGCATGCTTAGCACGTCGTTTGGTAGAAATCCACGTGCGCGTTCTGCCAAAAGCACCATTTGCATGCACATCTTGTGGTTTTTGCAGAAAACTTCATCCGCGTCTACCAAAAGATGCATGTGCAAGCTTAAAACGCGTTTTCGCACGAATCCGTGCGCGGGTGCTAAAAAGAGCAGCATCGGCATGCTTAGCACGTTGTTTGGTAGAAATCCACGTGCGCGTTCTGCGAAAAGCACCATTTGCATGCACATCTTGTGTTTTGCAGAAAACTTCAATCTCGTCTACCAAAAGATGCATGTGCATGCTTAAAACGCGTTTTCGCACGAATCCGTGCGCGGGTGCTAAAAAGAGCAGCATCGGCATGCTTAGCACGTTGTTTGGTAGAAATCCACGTGCGCGTTCTGCGAAAAGCACCATTTGCATGCACATATTGTGGTTTTGCAGAAAACTTCAATCTCGTCTACCAAAAGATGCATGTGCATGCTTAAAACGCGTTTTCGCATGAATCCGTGCGCGGGTGCTAAAAAGAGCAGCATCGGCATGCTTAGCACGTTGTTTGGTAGAAATCCACGTGCGCGTTCTGCGAAAAGCACCATTTGCATGCACATCTTGTGGTTTTGCAGAAAACTTCAATCTCGTCTACCAAAAGATGCATGTGCATGCTTAAAAACGCGTTTTCGCACGAATCCGTGCGCGGGTGCTAAAAAGAGCAGCATCGGCATGCTTAGCACGTTGTTTGGTAGAAAATCCACGTGCGCGTTCTGCGAAAAGCACCATTTGCATGCACATCTTGTGGTTTTGCAGAAAACTTCAATCTCGTCTACCAAAAGATGCATGTACATGCTTAAAAACGCGTTTTCGCACGAATCCGTGCGCGGGTGCTAAAAAGAGCAGCATCGGCATGCTTAGCACGTCGTTTGGTAAAAATCCACGTGCGCGTTCTGCGAAAAGCACCCATTTGCATGCACATCTTGTGGTTTTGCAGAAAACTTCATCCGCGTCTACCCAAAGATGCATGTGCATGCTTAAAACGCGTTTTCGCGCGAATCCGTGCGCGGGTGCTAAAAAGAGCAGCATCGCATGCTTAGCACGTCGTTTGGTAGAAATCCACGTGCGCGTTCTGCCAAAAGCACCATTTGCATGCACATCTTGTGGTTTTGCAGAAAACTTCAATCTCGTCTACCAAAAGATGCATGTGCATGCTTAAAACGCGTTTTCGCACGAATCCGTGCGCGGGTGCTAAAAAGAGCAGCATCGGCATGCTTAGCACGTTGTTTGGTAGAAATCCACGTGCGCGTTCTGCGAAAAGCACCATTTGCATGCACATCTTGTGGTTTTGCAGAAAACTTCAATCTCGTCTACCAAAAGATGCATGTGCATGCTTAAAACGCGTTTTCGCACAAATCCGTGCGCGGGTGCTAAAAAGAGCAGCATCGGCATGCTTAGCACGTTGTTTGGTAGAAATCCACGTGGGCGTTCTGCGAAAAGCACCATTTGCATGCACATCTTGTGGTTTTGCAGAAAACTTCAATCTCGTCTACCAAAAGATGCATGTGCATGCTTAAAACGCGTTTTCGCACGAATCCGTGCGCGGGTGCTAAAAAGAGCAGCATCGGCATGCTTAGCACGTTGTTTGGTAGAAATCCACGTGCGCGTTCTGCGAAAAGCACCATTTGCATGCACATCTTGTGGTTTTGCAGAAAACTTCAATCTCGTCTACCAAAAGATGCATGTGCATGCTTAAAACGCGTTTTCGCACGAATCCGTGCGCGGGTGCTAAAAAGAGCAGCATCGGCATGCTTAGCACGTTGTTTGGTAGAAATCCACGTGCGCGTTCTGCGAAAAGCACCATTTGCATGCACATCTTGTGGTTTTGCAGAAAACTTCAATCTCGTCTACCAAAAGATGCATGTGCATGCTTAAAACGCGTTTTCGCACGAATCCGTGCGCGGGTGCTAAAAAGAGCAGCATCGGCATGCTTAGCACGTCGTTTGGTAAAAATCCACCGTGCGCGTTCTGCGAAAAGCACCATTTGCATGCAAAATCTTGTGGTTTTGCAGAAAACTTCATCCGCGTCTACCAAAAGATGCATGTGCATGCTTAAAACGCGTTTTCGCGCGAATCCGTGCGCGGGTGCTAAAAAGAGCAGCATCGGCATGCTTAGCACGTCGTTTGGTAGAAATCCACGTGCGCGTTCTGCGAAAAGCACCATTTGCATGCACATCTTGTGGTTTTGCAGAAAACTTCAATCTCGTCTACCAAAAGATGCATGTGCATGCTTAAAACGCGTTTTCGCACGAATCCGTGCGCGGGTGCTAAAAAGAGCAGCATCGGCATGCTTAGCACGTTGTTTGGTAGAAATCCACGTGCGCGTTCTGCGAAAAGCCACCATTTGCATGCACATCTTGTGGTTTTGCAGAAAACTTCAATCTCGTCTACCAAAAGATGCATGTGCATGCTTAAAACGCGTTTTCGCACAAATCCGTGCGCGGGTGCTAAAAAGAGCAGCATCGGCATGCTTAGCACGTTGTTTGGTAGAAATCCACGTGGGCGTTCTGCGAAAAGCACCATTTGCATGCACATCTTGTGGTTTTTGCAGAAAACTTCAATCTCGTCTACAAAAGATGCATGTGCATGCTTAAAACGCGTTTTCCGCACGAATCCGTGCGCGGGTGCTAAAAAGAGCAGCATCGGCATGCTTAGCACGTTGTTTGGTAGAAATCCACGTGCGCGTTCTGCGAAAAGCACCATTTGCATGCACATCTTGTGGTTTTGCAGAAAACTTCAATCTCGTCTACCAAAAGATGCATGTGCATGCTTAAAACGCGTTTTCCGCACGAATCCGTGCGCGGGTGCTAAAAAGAGCAGCATCGGCATGCTTAGCACGTTGTTTGGTAGAAATCCACGTGCGCGTTCTGCGAAAAGCACCATTTGCATGCACATCTTGTGCTTTTGCAGAAAACTTCAATCTCGTCTACCAAAAGATGCATGTGCATGCTTAAAAGGCGTTTTCGCACGAATCCGTGCGCGGGTGCTAAAAAGAGCCAGCATCGGCATGCTTAGCACGTTGTTTGGTAGAAATCCACGTGCGCGTTCTGCGAAAAGCACCATTTGCATGCACATCTTGTGCTTTTGCAGAAAACTTCAATCTCGTCTACCAAAAGATGCATGTGCATGCTTAAAACGCGTTTTCGCATGAATCCGTGCGCGGGTGCTAAAAAGAGCAGCATCGGCACGCTTAGCACGTTGTTTGGTAGAAATCCACGTGCGCGTTCTGCGAAAAGCACCATTTGCATGCACATCTTGTGGTTTTTGCAGAAAACTTCAATCTCGTCTACCAAAAGATGCATGTGCATGCTTAAAACGCGTTTTCGCACAAATCCGTGCGCGGGTGCTAAAAAGAGCAGCATCGGTATGCTTAGCACGTCGTTTGGTAGAAATCCACGTGCGCGTTCTGCCAAGAGCACCATTTGCATGCACATCTTGTGGTTTTGCAGAAAACTTCATCCGCGTCTACCAAAAGATGCATGTGCATGCTTAAAACGCGTTTTCGCACGAATCCGTGCGCGGGTGCTAAAAAGAGCAGCATCGGCATGCTTAGCACGTCGTTTGGTTGAAATCCACGTGCGCGTTCTGCCAAAAGCACCATTGGCATGCACATCTTGTGGTTTTGCAGAAAACTTCATCCGTGTCTACCAAAAGATGCATGTGCATGCTTAAAACGCGTTTTCGCACGAATCCGTGCGCGGGTGCTAAAAAGAGCAGCATCGGCATGCTTAGCACGTTGTTTGGTAGAAATCCACGTGCGCGTTCTGCGAAAAGCACCATTTGCATGCACATCTTGTGGTTTTGCAGAAAACTTCAATCTCGTCTACCAAAAGATGCATGTGCATGCTTAAAACGCGTTTTCGCACAAATCCGTGCGCGGGTGCTAAAAAGAGCAGCATCGGCATGCTTAGCACGTCGTTTGGTAGAAATCCACGTGCGCGTTCTGCCAAAAGCACCATTTGCATGCACATCTTGTGGTTTTGCAGAAAACTTCATCCGCGTCTACCAAAAGATGCATGTGCATGCTTAAAACGCGTTTTTCGCGCGAATCCGTGCGCGGGTGCTAAAAAGAGCAGCATCGGCATGCTTAGCACGTCGTTTGGTAGAAATCCACGTGCCCGTTCTGCCAAAAGCACCATTTGCATGCACATCTTGTGGTTTTGCAGAAAACTTCAATCTCGTCTACCAAAAGATGCATGTGCATACTTAAAACGCGTTTTCGCGCGAATCCGTGCGCGGGTGCTAAAAAGAGCAGCATCGGCATGCTTAGCACGTCGTTTGGTAGAAATCCACGTGCCCGTTCTGCCAAAAGCACCATTTGCATGCACATCTTGTGGTTTTGCAGAAAACTTCAATCTCGTCTACCAAAAGATGCATGTGCATACTTAAAACGCGTTTTCGCACAAATCCGTGCGCGGGTGCTAAAAAGAGCAGCATCGGCATGCTTAGCACGTCGTTTGGTTGAAATCCACGTGCGCGTTCTGCCAAAAGCACCATTGGCATGCACATCTTGTGGTTTTGCAGAAAACTTCATCCGTGTCTACCAAAAGATGCATGTGCATGCTTAAAACGCGTTTTCGCACGAATCCGTGCGCGGGTGCTAAAAAAGAGCAGCATCGGCATGCTTAGCACGTTGTTTGGTAGAAATCCACGTGCGCGTTCTGCGAAAAGCACCATTTGCATGCACATCTTGTGGTTTTGCAGAAAACTTCAATCTCGTCTACCAAAAGATGCATGTGCATGCTTAAAACGCGTTTTCGCACAAATCCGTGCGCGGGTGCTAAAAAGAGCAGCATCGGCATGCTTAGCACGTCGTTTGGTAGAAATCCACGTGCGCGTTCTGCCAAAAGCACCATTTGCATGCACATCTTGTGGTTTTGCAGAAAACTTCATCCGCGTCTACCAAAAGATGCATGTGCATGCTTAAAACGCGTTTTCGCGCGAATCCGTGCGCGGGTGCTAAAAAGAGCAGCATCGGCATGCTTAGCACGTCGTTTGGTAGAAATCCACGTGCCCGTTCTGCCAAAAGCACCATTTGCATGCACATCTTGTGGTTTTGCAGAAAACTTCAATCTCGTCTACCAAAAGATGCATGTGCATACTTAAAACGCGTTTTCGCACAAATCCGTGCGCGGGTGCTAAAAAGAGCAGCATCGGCATGCTTAGCACGTCGTTTGGTAGAAATCCACGTGCGCGTTCTGCCAAGAGCACCATTTGCATGCACATCTTGTGGTTTTGCAGAAAACTTCATCCGCGTCTACCAAAAGATGCATGTGCATGCTTAAAACGCGTTTTCGCACGAATCCGTGCGCGGGTGCTAAAAAGAGCAGCATCGGCATGCTTAGCACGTCGTTTGGTAGAAATCCACGTGCGCGTTCTGCCAAAAGCACCATTTGCATGCACATCTTGTGGTTTTGCAGAAAACTTCATCCGCGTCTACCAAAAGATGCATGTGCAAGCTTAGAACGCGTTTTCGCACGAATCCGTGCGCGGGTGCTAAAAAGAGCAGTATCGGCATGCTTAGCACGTTGTTTGGTAGAAATCCACGTGCGCGTTCTGCGAAAAGCACCAATTGCATGCACATCTTGTGCTTTTGCAGAAAACTTCATCCGCGTCTACCAAAAGATGCATGTGCATGCTTAAAACACGTTTTCGCACGAATCCGTGCGCGGGGTGCTAAAAAGAGCAGCATCGGCATGCTTAGCACGTTGTTTGGTAGAAATCCACGTGCGCGTTCTGCGAAAAGCACCATTTGCATGCACATCTTGTGGTTTTGCAGAAAACTTCAATCTCGTCTACCAAAAGATGCATGTGCATGCTTAAAACGCGTTTTTCGCACGAATCCGTGCGCGGGGTGCTAAAAAGAGCAGCATCGGCATGCTTAGCACGTTGTTTGGTAGAAATCCATGTGCGCGTTCTGCCAAAAGCACCATTTGCATGCACATCTTGTGGTTTTGCAGAAAACTTCATCCGCGTCTACCAAAAGATGCATGTGCATGCTTAAAACGCGTATTCGCACGAATCCGTGCGCGGGTGCTAAAAAGAGCAGCATCGGCATGCTTAGCACGTTGTTTGGTAGAAATCCACGTGCGCGTTCTGCGAAAAGCACCATTTGCATGCACATCTTTTGGTTTTGCAGAAAACTTCAATCTCGTCTACCAAAAGATGCATGTGCATGCTTAAAAACGCGTTTTCGCACAAATCCGTGCACGGGTGCTAAAAAGAGCAGCATCGGCATGCTTAGCACGTCGTTTGGTAGAAATCCACGTGCGCGTTCTGCCAAAAGCACTATTTGCATGCACATCTTGTGGTTTTGCAGAAAACTTCATCCGCGTCTACCAAAAGATGCCTGTGCATGCTTAAAACGCGTTTTCGCGCGAATCCGTGCGCGGGTGCTAAAAAGAGCAGCATCGGCATGCTTAGCACGTCGTTGGTAGAAATCCACGTGCGCGTGCATGCCAAAAGCACCATTTGCATGCACATCTTGTGGTTTTGCAGAAAACTTCAATCTCGTCTACCAAAAGATGCATGTGCATGCTTAAAACGCGTTTTCGCACGAATCCGTGCGCGGGTGCTAAAAAGAGCAGCATCGGCATGCTTAGCACGTTGTTTGGTAGAAATCCACGTGCGCGTTCTGCCAAGAGCACCATTTGCATGCACATCTTGTGGTTTTGCAGAAAACTTCAATCTCGTCTACCAAAAGATGCATGTGCATGCTTAAAACGCGTTTTCGCACGAATCCGTGCGCGGGTGCTAAAAAGAGCAGCATCGGCATGCTTAGCACGTTGTTTGGTAGAAATCCACGTGCGCGTTCTGCGAAAAGCACCATTTGCATGCACATCTTGTGGTTTTGCAGAAAACTTCAATCTCGTCTACCAAAAGATGCATGTGCATGCTTAAAACGCGTTTTCGCACGAATCCGTGCGCGGGTGCTAAAAAGAGCAGCATCGGCATGCTTAGCACGTTGTTTGGTAGAAATCCATGTGCGCGTTCTGCCAAAAGCACCATTTGCATGCACATCTTGTGGTTTTGCAGAAAACTTCATCCGCGTCTACCAAAAGATGCATGTGCATGCTTCAAACGCGTATTCGCACGAATCCGTGCGCGGGTGCTAAAAAGAGCAGCATCGGCATGCTTAGCACGTTGTTTGGTAGAAATCCACGTGCGCGTTCTGCGAAAAGCACCATTTGCATGCACATCTTGTGGTTTTGCAGAAAACTTCAATCTCGTCTACCAAAAGATGCATGTGCATGCTTAAAACGCGTTTTCGCACAAATCCGTGCGCGGGTGCTAAAAAGAGCAGCATCGGCATGCTTAGCACGTTGTTTGGTAGAAATCCACGTGCGCGTTCTGCGAAAAGCACCATTTGCATGCACATCTTGTGCTTTTGCAGAAAACTTCATCCGCGTCTACCAAAAGATGCATGTGCATGCTTAAAACACGTTTTCGCACGAATCCGTGCGCGGGTGCTAAAAAGAGCAGCATCGGCATGCTTAGCACGTTGTTTGGTAGAAATCCACGTGCGCGTTCTGCGAAAAGCACCATTTGCATGCACATCTTGTGGTTTTGCAGAAAACTTCAATCTCGTCTACCAAAAGATGCATGTGCATGCTTAAAACGCGTTTTCGCACGAATCCGTGCGCGGGTGCTAAAAAGAGCAGCATCGGCATGCTTAGCACGTTGTTTGGTAGAAATCCACGTGCGCGTTCTGCGAAAAGCACCATTTGCATGCACATCTTGTGGTTTTGCAGAAAACTTCAATCTCGTCTACCAAAAGATGCATGTGCATGCTTAAAACGCGTTTTCGCACGAATCCGTGCGCGGGTGCTAAAAAGAGCAGCATCGGCATGCTTAGCACGTTGTTTGGTAGAAATCCATGTGCGCGTTCTGCCAAAAGCACCATTTGCATGCACATCTTGTGGTTTTGCAGAAAACTTCATCCGCGTCTACCAAAAGATGCATGTGCATGCTTAAAACGCGTATTCGCACGAATCCGTGCGCGGGTGCTAAAAAGAGCAGCATCGGCATGCTTAGCACGTTGTTTGGTAGAAATCCACGTGCGCGTTCTGCGAAAAGCACCATTTGCATGCACATCTTGTGCTTTTGCAGAAAACTTCATCCGCGTCTACCAAAAGATGCATGTGCATGCTTAAAACACGTTTTCGCACGAATCCGTGCGCGGGTGCTAAAAAGAGCAGCATCGGCATGCTTAGCACGTTGTTTGGTAGAAATCCACGTGCGCGTTCTGCGAAAAGCACCATTTGCATGCACATCTTGTGGTTTTGCAGAAAACTTCATCCGCGTCTACCAAAAGATGCCTGTGCATGCTTAAAACGCGTTTTCGCGCGAATCCGTGCGCGGGTGCTAAAAAGAGCAGCATCGGCATGCTTAGCACGTCGTTTGGTGGAAATCCACGTGCGCGTTCTGCCAAAAGCACCATTTGCATGCACATCTTGTGGTTTTGCAGAAAACTTCAATCTCGTCTACCAAAAGAGTCATGTGCATGCTTAAAACGCGTTTTCGCACGAATCCGTGCGCGGGTGCTAAAAAGAGCAGCATCGGCATGCTTAGCACGTTGTTTGGTAGAAATCCACGTGCGCGTTCTGCCAAGAGCACCATTTGCATGCACATCTTGTGGTTTTGCAGAAAACTTCATCCGCGTCTACCAAAAGATGCATGTGCATGCTTAAAACGCGTTTTCGCGCGAATCCGTGCGCGGGTGCTAAAAAGAGCAGCATCGGCATGCTTAGCACGTTGTTTGGTAGAAATCCACGTGCGCGTTCTGCGAAAAGCACCATTTGCATGCACATCTTGTGGTTTTACAGAAAACTTCAATCTCCTCTACCAAAAGATGCATGTGCATGCTTAAAACGCGTTTTCGCACGAATCCGTGCGCGGGTGCTAAAAAGAGCAGCATCGGCATGCTTAGCACGTTGTTTGGTAGAAATCCACGTGCGCGTTCTGCGAAAAGCACCATTTGCATGCACATCTTGTGGTTTTGCAGAAAACTTCAATCTCGTCTACCAAAAGATGCATGTGCATGCTTAAAACGCGTTTTCGCACGAATCCGTGCGCGGGTGCTAAAAAGAGCAGCATCGGCATGCTTAGCACGTTGTTTGGTAGAAATCCACGTGCGCGTTCTGCGAAAAGCACCATTTGCATGCACATCTTGTGGTTTTGCAGAAAACTTCAATCTCGTCTACCAAAAGATGCATGTGCATGCTTAAAACGCGTTTTCGCACGAATCCGTGCGCGGGTGCTAAAAAGAGCAGCATCGGCATGCTTAGCACGTTGTTTGGTAGAAATCCACGTGCGCGTTCTGCGAAAAGCACCATTTGCATGCACATCTTGTGGTTTTGCAGAAAACTTCAATCTCGTCTACCAAAAGATGCATGTGCATGCTTAAAACGCGTTTTCGCACGAATCCGTGCGCGGGTGCTAAAAAGAGCAGCATCGGCATGCTTAGCACGTTGTTTGGTAGAAATCCACGTGCGCGTTCTGCGAAAAGCACCATTTGCATGCACATATTGTGGTTTTGCAGAAAACTTCAATCTCGTCTACCAAAAGATGCATGTGCATGCTTAAAACGCGTTTTCGCACGAATCCGTGCGCGGGTGCTAAAAAGAGCAGCATCGGCATGCTTAGCACGTTGTTTGGTAGAAATCCACGTGCGCGTTCTGCAAAAGCACCATTTGCATGCACATCTTGTGGTTTTGCAGAAAACTTCAATCTCGTCTACCAAAAGATGCATGTGCATGCTTAAAAACGCGCTTTCGCACGAATCCGTGCGCGGGTGCTAAAAAGAGCAGCATCGGCATGCTTAACACGTTGTTTGGTAGAAATCCACGTGCGCGTTCTGCGAAAAGCACTATTTGCATGCACATCTTGTGGTTTTGCAGAAAACTTCAATCTCGTCTACCAAAAGATGCATGTGCATGCTTAAAACGCGTTTTCGCACGAATCCGTGCGCGGGTGCTAAAAAGAGCAGCATCGGCATGCTTAGCACGTTGTTTGGTAGAAATCCACGTGCCCGTTCTGCGAAAAGCACCATTTGCATGCACATATTGTGGTTTTGCAGAAAACTTCAATCTCGTCTACCAAAAGATGCATGTGCATTCTTAAAACGCGTTTCGCACGAATCCGTGCGCGGGTGCTAAAAAGAGCAGCATCGGCATGCTTAGCACGTTGTTTGGTAGAAATCCACGTGCGCGTTCTGCGAAAAGCACCATTTGCATGCACATCTTGTGGTTTTGCAGAAAACTTCAATCTCGTCTACCAAAAGATCCATGTGCATGCTTAAAACGCGTTTTCGCACGAATCCGTGCGCGGGTGCTAAAAAGAGCAGCATCGGCATGCTTAGCACGTTGTTTGGTAGAACTCCACGTGCGCGTTGTGCGAAAAGCACCATTTGCATGCACATCTTGCGGTTTTGCAGAAAACTTCAATCTCGTCTACCAAAAGATCCATGTGCATGCTTAAAACGCGTTTTCGCACGAATCCGTGCGCGGGTGCTAAAAAGAGCAGCATCGGCATGCTTAGCACGTTGTTTGGTAGAAATCCACGTGCGCGTTCTGCGAAAAGCACCATTTGCATGCACATCTTGTGGTTTTGCAGAAAACTTCAATCTCGTCTACCAAAAGATGCATGTGCATGCTTAAAACGCGTTTTCGCACGAATCCGTGCGCGGGTGCTAAAAAGAGCAGCATCGGCATGCTTAGCACGTTGTTTGGTAGAAATCCACGTGCGCGTTCTGCAAAAGCACCATTTGCATGCACATCTTGTGGTTTTGCAGAAAACTTCAATCTCGTCTACCAAAAGATGCATGTGCATGCTTAAAACGCGCTTTCGCACGAATCCGTGCGCGGGTGCTAAAAAGAGCAGCATCGGCATGCTTAACACGTTGTTTGGTAGAAATCCACGTGCGCGTTCTGCGAAAAGCACCATTTGCATGCACATCTTGTGGTTTTGCAGAAAACTTCAATCTCGTCTACCAAAAGATGCATGTGCATGCTTAAAACGCGTTTTCGCACGAATCCGTGCGCGGGTGCTAAAAAGAGCAGCATCGGCATGCTTAGCACGTTGTTTGGTAGAAATCCACGTGCGCGTTCTGCGAAAAGCACCATTTGCATGCACATATTGTGGTTTTGCAGAAAACTTCAATCTCGTCTACCAAAAGATGCATGTGCATTCTTAAAACGCGTTTTCGCACGAATCCGTGCGCGGGTGCTAAAAAGAGCAGCATCGGCATGCTTAGCACGTTGTTTGGTAGAAATCCACGTGCGCGTTCTGCGAAAAGCACCATTTGCATGCACATCTTGTGGTTTTGCAGAAAACTTCAATCTCGTCTACCAAAAGATCCATGTGCATGCTTAAAACGCGTTTTCGCACGAATCCGTGCGCGGGTGCTAAAAAGAGCAGCATCGGCATGCTTAGCACGTTGTTTGGTAGAACTCCACGTGCGCGTTGTGCGAAAAGCACCATTTGCATGCACATCTTGCGGTTTCGCAGAAAACTTCAATCTCGTCTACCAAAAGATGCATGTGCATGCTTAAAACGCGTTTTCGCACGAATCCGTGCGCGGGTGCTAAAAAGAGCAGCATCGGCATGCTTAGCACGTCGTTCGGTAGAAATCCACGTGCGCGTTCTGCCAAGAGCACCATTTGCATGCACATGTTGTGGTTTTGCAGAAAACTTCAATCTCGTCTACCAAAAGATGCATGTGCATGCTTAAAATGCGTTTTCGCACAAATCCGTGCGCGGGTGCTAAAAAGAGCAGCATCGGCATGCTTAGCACGTCGTTTGGTAGAAATCCACGTGCGCGTTCTGCCAAGAGCACCATTTGCATGCACATCTTGTGGTTTTGCAGAAAACTTCATCCGCGTCTACCAAAAGATGCATGTGCATGCTTAAAACGCGTTTTCGCACGAATCCGTGCGCGGGTGCTAAAAAGAGCAGCATCGGCATGCTTAGCACGTCGTTTGGTAGAAATCCACGTGCGCATTCTGCCAAAAGCACCATTTGCATGCACATCTTGTGGTATTGCAGAAAACTTCAATCTCGTCTACCAAAAGATGCATGTGCATGCTTAAAACGCGTTTTCGCACGAATCCGTGCGCGGGTGCTAAAAAGAGCAGCATCGGCATGCTTAGCACGTTGTTTGGTAGAAATCCACGTGCGCGTTCTGCGAAAAGCAGCATTTGCATGCACATCTTGTGGTTTTGCAGAAAACTTCAATCTCGTCTACTAAAAGATGCATGTGGATGCTTAAAACGCGTTTTCGCACGAATCCGTGCGCGGGTGCTAAAAAGAGCAGCATCGGCATGCTTAGCACGTTGTTTGGTAGAAATCCACGTGCGCGTTCTGCGAAAAGCACCATTTGCATGCACATCTTGTGGTTTTGCAGAAAACATCAATCTCGTCTACCAAAAGATGCATGTGCATGCTTAAAACGCGTTTTCGCACGAATCCGTGCGCGGGTGCTAAAAAGAGCAGCGTCGGCATGCTTAGCACGTTGGTAGAAATCCACGTGCGCGTTCTGCGAAAAGAGCCATTTGCATGCACATCTTGTGGTTTTGCAGAAAACTTCAATCTCGTCTACCAAATGATGCATGTGCATGCTTAAAACGCGTTTTCGCACGAATCCGTGCGCGGGTGCTAAAAAGAGCAGCATCGGCATGCTTAGCACGTTGTTTGGTAGAAATCCACGTGCGCGTTCTGCGAAAAGCACCATTTGCATGCACATCTTGTGGTTTTGCAGAAAACTTCAATCTCGTCTACCAAAAGATGCATGTGCATGCTTAAAACGCGTTTTCGCACAAATCCGTGCGCGGGTGCTAAAAAGAGCAGCATCGGCATGCTTAGCACGTTGTTTGGTAGAAATCCACGTGGGCGTTCTGCGAAAAGCACCATTTGCATGCACATCTTGTGGTTTTGCAGAAAACTTCAATCTCGTCTACCAAAAGATGCATGTGCATGCTTAAAACGCGTTTTCGCACGAATCCGTGCGCGGGTGCTAAAAAGAGCAGCATCGGCATGCTTAGCACGTTGTTTGGTAGAAATCCACGTGCGCGTTCTGCGAAAAGCACCATTTGCATGCACATATTGTGGTTTTGCAGAAAACTTCAATCTCGTCTACCAAAAGATGCATGTGCATGCTTAAAACGCGTTTTCGCACGAATCCGTGCGCGGGTGCTAAAAAGAGCAGCATCGGCATGCTTAGCACGTTGTTTGGTAGAAATCCACGTGCGCGTTCTGCGAAAAGCACCATTTGCATGCACATCTTGTGGTTTTGCAGAAAACTTCAATCTCGTCTACCAAAAGATGCATGTGCATGCTTAAAACGCGTTTTCGCACGAATCCGTGCGCGGGTGCTAAAAAGAGCAGCATCGGCATGCTTAGCACGTTGTTTGGTAGAAATCCACGTGCGCGTTCTGCGAAAAGCACCATTTGCATGCACATCTTGTGGTTTTGCAGAAAACTTCAATCTCGTCTACCAAAAGATGCATGTGCATGCTTAAAACGCGTTTTCGCACGAATCCGTGCGCGGGTGCTAAAAAGAGCAGCATCGGCATGCTTAGCACGTCGTTTGGTAAAAATCCACGTGCGCGTTCTGCGAAAAGCACCATTTGCATGCACATCTTGTGGTTTTGCAGAAAACTTCATCCGCGTCTACCAAAAGATGCATGTGCATGCTTAAAACGCGTTTTCGCGTGAATCCGTGCGCGGGTGCTAAAGAGAGCAGCATCGGCATGCTTAGCACGTCGTTTGGTAGAAATCCACGTGCGCGTTCTGCGAAAAGCACCATTTGCATGCACATCTTCTGGTTTTGCAGACAACTTCAATCTCGTCTACCAAAAGATGCATGTGCATGCTTAAAACGCGTTTTCGCACGAATCCGTGCGCGGGTGCTAAAAAGAGCAGCATCGGCATGCTTAGCACGTTGTTTGGTAGAAATCCACGTGCGCGTTCTGCGAAAAAGCACCATTTGCATGCACATCTTGTGGTTTTGCAGAAAACTTCAATCTCGTCTACCAAAAGATGCATGTGCATGCTTAAAACGCGTTTTCGCACGAATCCGTGCGCGGGTGCTAAAAAGAGCAGCATCGGCATGCTTAGCACGTTGTTTGGTAGAAATCCACGTGCGCGTTCTGCGAAAAGCACCATTTGCATGCACATCTTGTGCTTTTGCAGAAAACTTCATCCGCGTCTACCAAAAGATGCATGTGCATGCTTAAAACACGTTTTCGCACGAATCCGTGCGCGGGTGCTAAAAAGAGCAGCATCGGCATGCTTAGCACGTTGTTTGGTAGAAATCCACGTGCGCGTTCTGCGAAAAGCACCATTTGCATGCACATCTTGTGGTTTTGCAGAAAACTTCAATCTCGTCTACCAAAAGATGCATGTGCATGCTTAAAACGCGTTTTCGCACGAATCCGTGCGCGGGTGCTAAAAAGAGCAGCATCGGCATGCTTAGCACGTTGTTTTGGTAGAAATCCACGTGCGCGTTCTGCGAAAAGCACCATTTGCATGCACATCTTGTGGTTTTGCAGAAAACTTCAATCTCGTCTACCAAAAGATGCATGTGCATGCTTAAAACGCGTTTTCGCACGAATCCGTGCGCGGGTGCTAAAAAGAGCAGCATCGGCATGCTTAGCACGTTGTTTGGTAGAAATCCATGTGCGCGTTCTGCCAAAAGCACCATTTGCATGCACATCTTGTGGTTTTGCAGAAAACTTCATCCGCGTCTACCAAAAGATGCATGTGCATGCTTAAAACGCGTATTCGCACGAATCCGTGCGCGGGTGCTAAAAAGAGCAGCATCGGCATGCTTAGCACGTTGTTTGGTAGAAATCCACGTGCGCGTTCTGCGAAAAGCACCATTTGCATGCACATCTTGTGCTTTTGCAGAAAACTTCATCCGCGTCTACCAAAAGATGCATGTGCATGCTTAAAACACGTTTTCGCACGAATCCGTGCGCGGGTGCTAAAAAGAGCAGCATCGGCATGCTTAGCACGTTGTTTGGTAGAAATCCACGTGCGCGTTCTGCGAAAAGCACCATTTGCATGCACATCTTGTGGTTTTGCAGAAAACTTCATCCGCGTCTACCAAAAGATGCCTGTGCATGCTTAAAACGCGTTTTCGCGCGAATCCGTGCGCGGGTGCTAAAAAGAGCAGCATCGGCATGCTTAGCACGTCGTTTGGTGGAAATCCACGTGCGCGTTCTGCCAAAAGCACCATTTGCATGCACATCTTGTGGTTTTGCAGAAAACTTCAATCTCGTCTACCAAAAGATGCATGTGCATGCTTAAAACGCGTTTTCGCACGAATCCGTGCGCGGGTGCTAAAAAGAGCAGCATCGGCATGCTTAGCACGTTGTTTGGTAGAAATCCACGTGCGCGTTCTGCCAAGAGCACCATTTGCATGCACATCTTGTGGTTTTGCAGAAAACTTCATCCGCGTCTACCAAAAGATGCATGTGCATGCTTAAAAACGCGTTTTCGCGCGAATCCGTGCGCGGGTGCTAAAAAGAGCAGCATCGGCATGCTTAGCACGTTGTTTGGTAGAAATCCACGTGCGCGTTCTGCGAAAAGCACCATTTGCATGCACATCTTGTGGTTTTACAGAAAACTTCAATCTCCTCTACCAAAAGATGCATGTGCATGCTTAAAACGCGTTTTCGCACGAATCCGTGCGCGGGTGCTAAAAAGAGCAGCATCGGCATGCTTAGCACGTTGTTTTGGTAGAAATCCACGTGCGCGTTCTGCGAAAAGCACCATTTGCATGCACATCTTGTGGTTTTGCAGAAAACTTCAATCTCGTCTACCAAAAGATGCATGTGCATGCTTAAAACGCGTTTTCGCACGAATCCGTGCGCGGGTGCTAAAAAGAGCAGCATCGGCATGCTTAGCACGTTGTTTGGTAGAAATCCACGTGCGCGTTCTGCGAAAAGCACCATTTGCATGCACATCTTGTGGTTTTGCAGAAAACTTCAATCTCGTCTACCAAAAGATGCATGTGCATGCTTAAAACGCGTTTTCGCACGAATCCGTGCGCGGGTGCTAAAAAGAGCAGCATCGGCATGCTTAGCACGTTGTTTGGTAGAAATCCACGTGCGCGTTCTGCGAAAAGCACCATTTGCATGCACATCTTGTGGTTTTGCAGAAAACTTCAATCTCGTCTACCAAAAGATGCATGTGCATGCTTAAAACGCGTTTTCGCACGAATCCGTGCGCGGTGCTAAAAAGAGCAGCATCGGCATGCTTAGCACGTTGTTTGGTAGAAATCCACGTGCGCGTTCTGCGAAAAGCACCATTTGCATGCACATATTGTGGTTTTGCAGAAAACTTCAATCTCGTCTACCAAAAGATGCATGTGCATGCTTAAAAACGCGTTTTCGCACGAATCCGTGCGCGGGTGCTAAAAAGAGCAGCATCGGCATGCTTAGCACGTTGTTTGGTAGAAATCCACGTGCGCGTTCTGCAAAAGCACCATTTGCATGCACATCTTGTGGTTTTGCAGAAAACTTCAATCTCGTCTACCAAAAGATGCATGTGCATGCTTAAAACGCGCTTTCGCACGAATCCGTGCGCGGGTGCTAAAAAGAGCAGCATCGGCATGCTTAACACGTTGTTTGGTAGAAATCCACGTGCGCGTTCTGCGAAAAGCACTATTTGCATGCACATCTTGTGGTTTTGCAGAAAACTTCAATCTCGTCTACCAAAAGATGCATGTGCATGCTTAAAACGCGTTTTCGCACGAATCCGTGCGCGGGTGCTAAAAAGAGCAGCATCGGCATGCTTAGCACGTTGTTTGGTAGAAATCCACGTGCGCGTTCTGCGAAAAGCACCATTTGCATGCACATATTGTGGTTTTGCAGAAAACTTCAATCTCGTCTACCAAAAGATGCATGTGCATTCTTAAAACGCGTTTTCGCACGAATCCGTGCGCGGGTGCTAAAAAGAGCAGCATCGGCATGCTTAGCACGTTGTTTGGTAGAAATCCACGTGCGCGTTCTGCGAAAAAGCACCATTTGCATGCACATCTTGTGGTTTTGCAGAAAACTTCAATCTCGTCTACCAAAAGATCCATGTGCATGCTTAAAACGCGTTTTCGCACGAATCCGTGCGCGGGTGCTAAAAAGAGCAGCATCGGCATGCTTAGCACGTTGTTTGGTAGAACTCCACGTGCGCGTTGTGCGAAAAGCACCATTTGCATGCACATCTTGCGGTTTTGCAGAAAACTTCAATCTCGTCTACCAAAAGATCCATGTGCATGCTTAAAACGCGTTTTCGCACGAATCCGTGCGCGGGTGCTAAAAAGAGCAGCATCGGCATGCTTAGCACGTTGTTTGGTAGAAATCCACGTGCGCGTTCTGCGAAAAGCACCATTTGCATGCACATCTTGTGGTTTTGCAGAAAACTTCAATCTCGTCTACCAAAAGATGCATGTGCATGCTTAAAACGCGTTTTCGCACGAATCCGTGCGCGGGTGCTAAAAAGAGCAGCATCGGCATGCTTAGCACGTTGTTTGGTAGAAATCCACGTGCGCGTTCTGCAAAAGCACCATTTGCATGCACATCTTGTGGTTTTGCAGAAAACTTCAATCTCGTCTACCAAAAGATGCATGTGCATGCTTAAAACGCGCTTTCGCACGAATCCGTGCGCGGGTGCTAAAAAGAGCAGCATCGGCATGCTTAACACTTTGTTTGGTAGAAATCCACGTGCGCGTTCTGCGAAAAGCACCATTTGCATGCACATCTTGTGGTTTTGCAGAAAACTTCAATCTCGTCTACCAAAAGATGCATGTGCATGCTTAAAACGCGTTTTCGCACGAATCCGTGCGCGGGTGCTAAAAGAGCAGCATCGGCATGCTTAGCACGTTGTTTGGTAGAAATCCACGTGCGCGTTCTGCGAAAAGCACCATTTGCATGCACATATTGTGGTTTGCAGAAAACTTCAATCTCGTCTACCAAAAGATGCATGTGCATTCTTAAAACGCGTTTTCGCACGAATCCGTGCGCGGGTGCTAAAAAGAGCAGCATCGGCATGCTTAGCACGTTGTTTGGTAGAAATCCACGTGCGCGTTCTGCGAAAAGCACCATTTGCATGCACATCTTGTGGTTTTGCAGAAAACTTCAATCTCGTCTACCAAAAGATCCATGTGCATGCTTAAAACGCGTTTTCGCACGAATCCGTGCGCGGGTGCTAAAAAGAGCAGCATCGGCATGCTTAGCACGTTGTTTGGTAGAACTCCACGTGCGCGTTGTGCGAAAAGCACCATTGCATGCACATCTTGCGGTTTCGCAGAAAACTTCAATCTCGTCTACCAAAAGATGCATGTGCATGCTTAAAACGCGTTTTCGCACGAATCCGTGCGCGGGTGCTAAAAAGAGCAGCATCGGCATGCTTAGCACGTCGTTCGGTAGAAATCCACGTGCGCGTTCTGCCAAGAGCACCATTTGCATGCACATGTTGTGGTTTTGCAGAAAACTTCAATCTCGTCTACCAAAAGATGCATGTGCATGCTTAAAATGCGTTTTCGCACAAATCCGTGCGCGGGTGCTAAAAAGAGCAGCATCGGCATGCTTAGCACGTCGTTTGGTAGAAATCCACGTGCGCGTTCTGCCAAGAGCACCATTTGCATGCACATCTTGTGGTTTTGCAGAAAACTTCATCCGCGTCTACCAAAAGATGCATGTGCATGCTTAAAACGCGTTTTCGCACGAATCCGTGCGCGGGTGCTAAAAAGAGCAGCATCGGCATGCTTAGCACGTCGTTTGGTAGAAATCCACGTGCGCATTCTGCCAAAAGCACCATTTGCATGCACATCTTGTGGTATTGCAGAAAAACTTCAATCTCGTCTACCAAAAGATGCATGTGCATGCTTAAAACGCGTTTCGCACGAATCCGTGCGCGGGTGCTAAAAAGAGCAGCATCGGTATGCTTAGCACGTTGTTTGGTAGAAATCCACGTGCGCGTTCTGCGAAAAGCAGCATTTGCATGCACATCTTGTGGTTTTGCAGAAAACTTCAATCTCGTCTACTAAAAGATGCATGTGGATGCTTAAAACGCGTTTTCGCACGAATCCGTGCGCGGGTGCTAAAAAGAGCAGCATCGGCATGCTTAGCACGTTGTTTGGTAGAAATCCACGTGCGCGTTCTGCGAAAAGCACCATTTGCATGCACATCTTGTGGTTTTGCAGAAAACATCAATCTCGTCTACCAAAAGATGCATGTGCATGCTTAAAACGCGTTTTCGCACGAATCCGTGCGCGGGTGCTAAAAAGAGCAGCGTCGGCATGCTTAGCACGTTGGTAGAAATCCACGTGCGCGTTCTGCGAAAAGAGCCATTTGCATGCACATCTTGTGGTTTTGCAGAAAACTTCAATCTCGTCTACCAAATGATGCATGTGCATGCTTAAAACGCGTTTTCGCACGAATCCGTGCGCGGGTGCTAAAAAGAGCAGCATCGGCATGCTTAGCACGTTGTTTGGTAGAAATCCACGTGCGCGTTCTGCGAAAAGCACCATTTGCATGCACATCTTGTGGTTTTGCAGAAAACTTCAATCTCGTCTACCAAAAGATGCATGTGCATGCTTAAAACGCGTTTTCGCACAAATCCGTGCGCGGGTGCTAAAAAGAGCAGCATCGGCATGCTTAGCACGTTGTTTGGTAGAAATCCACGTGGGCGTTCTGCGAAAAGCACCATTTGCATGCACATCTTGTGGTTTTGCAGAAAACTTCAATCTCGTCTACCAAAAGATGCATGTGCATGCTTAAAACGCGTTTTCGCACGAATCCGTGCGCGGGTGCTAAAAAGAGCAGCATCGGCATGCTTAGCACGTTGTTTGGTAGAAATCCACGTGCGCGTTCTGCGAAAAGCACCATTTGCATGCACATATTGTGGTTTTGCAGAAAACTTCAATCTCGTCTACCAAAAGATGCATGTGCATGCTTAAAACGCGTTTTCGCACGAATCCGTGCGCGGGTGCTAAAAAGAGCAGCATCGGCATGCTTAGCACGTTGTTTGGTAGAAATCCACGTGCGCGTTCTGCGAAAAGCACCATTTGCATGCACATCTTGTGGTTTTGCAGAAAACTTCAATCTCGTCTACCAAAGATGCATGTGCATGCTTAAAACGCGTTTTCGCACGAATCCGTGCGCGGGTGCTAAAAAGAGCAGCATCGGCATGCTTAGCACGTTGTTTGGTAGAAATCCACGTGCGCGTTCTGCGAAAAGCACCATTTGCATGCACATCTTGTGGTTTTGCAGAAAACTTCAATCTCGTCTACCAAAAGATGCATGTGCATGCTTAAAACGCGTTTTCGCACGAATCCGTGCGCGGGTGCTAAAAAGAGCAGCATCGGCATGCTTAGCACGTCGTTTGGTAAAAATCCACGTGCGCGTTCTGCGAAAAGCACCATTTGCATGCACATCTTGTGGTTTTGCAGAAAACTTCATCCGCGTCTACCAAAAGATGCATGTGCATGCTTAAAACGCGTTTTCGCGTGAATCCGTGCGCGGGTGCTAAAGAGAGCAGCAT